>NC_081362.1:30593598-30905265 GCF_030684315.1 Stegostoma tigrinum | reverse complement strand
ACCCACACACGCACACACTCTCTATTACACACGCACTCTCTATTACACACGCACACTCTATTACGCACGCACACTCTATTACGCACGCACTCTCTATTACGCACGCACTCTCTATTACGCACGCACTCTCTATTACGCACGCACTCTCTATTACGCACAAACTCTCTATTACGCACAAACTCTCTATTACGCACACACTCTCTATTACGCACACACTCTCTATTACGCACACACTCTCTATTACGCACACACTCTCTATTACGCACACACTCTCTATTACGCACACACTCTCTATTACGCACACACTCTCTATTACGCACACACTCTCTATTACGCACACACTCTCTATTACGCACACACAATCTCTCTCTATTACGCACAGACTCTCTCTCTCTATTACGCACACACTCTCTCTCACTATTACGCACACACTCTCTCTCACTATTACGCACACACTCTCTCTCACTATTACGCACACACTCTCACTATTACGCACACACTCTCTCTCACTATTACGCACACACTCTCTCTCTCTATTACGCACACACTCTCTCTCTCTATTACGCACACACTCTCTCTCTATTACGCACACACTCTCTCTCTATTACGCACACTCTCTATTACGCACACACTCTCTCTCACTATTACGCACACACTCTCTCTCACTATTACGCACACACTCTCTCTCTATTACACACACACTCTCTATTACGCACGCACACACACTCTCTATTACGCACGCACACACACTCTCTATTACGCACACACACACACTCTCTCTATTACACACACACTCTCTCTCTATTACGCACACACTCTCTCTCTATTACGCACACACTCTCTCTCTATTACGCACACACTCTCTCTCTATTACGCACACACTCTCTCTCTATGACGCACACACACACACTCTCTCTCTCTATTACGCACACACACTCTCTCTCTCTCTATTACGCACACACTCTCTCTCTCTCTCTATTACGCACACACTCTCTCTCTCTATTACGCACACACTCTCTCTCTCTATTACGCACACACTCTCTCTCTCTATTACGCACACACTCTCTCTCTATGACGCACACACTCTCTCTCTATGACGCACACACACACTCTCTCTCTCTATTACGCACACACACTCTCTCTCTCTCTATTACGCACACACACTCTCTCTCTCTCTATTACGCACACACTCTCTCTCTCTATTACGCACAAACACTCTCTCTCTATTACGCGCACACACACACTCTCTCCCTCTCTCTATTACGCACACACACACTCTCTCCATTACGCACACACTCTCTCTCTCCATTACGCACACACTCTCTCTCTCCATTACGCACACACTCTCTCTCTCCATTACGCACTCACTCTCTCTCTCTATTACGCACACACTCTCTCCCTCTATTACGCACACACTCTCTCTCTCTATTACGCGCACACACACTCTCTCTCTCCATTACGCGCACACTCTCTCTCCATTACGCGCGCACTCTCTCTCCATTACGCGCGCACTCTCTCTCCATTACGCGCGCACTCTCTCTCCATTACGCGCGCACTCTCTCTCCATTACGCGCGCACTCTCTCTCCATTACGCGCGCACTCTCTCTCCATTACGCACGCACTCTCTCTCCATTACGCACGCACTCTCTCTCCATTACGCACGCACTCTCTCTCCATTACGCACGCACTCTCTCTCCATTACGCACGCACTCTCTCTCCATTACGCACGCACTCTCTCTCTATTACGCACGCACTCTCGCTCTATTACGCACGCACTCTCTCTCTATTACGCACGCACTCTCTCTCTATTACGCACGCACTCTCTCTCTATGACGCACACACACTCTCTCTATTACGCACACACACACTCTCTCTCTCTCTCTATTACACACACACACACTCTCTCTCTCTCTATTACGCACACACTCTCTCCCTCTCTCTATTACGCACACACACACTCTCTCCATTACGCACACACTCTCTCTCTCCATTACGCACACACTCTCTCTCTCCATTACGCACACACTCTCTCTCTCCATTACGCACACACTCTCTCTCTCCATTACGCACACACTCTCTCTCCATTACGCACACACTCTCTCTCTCCATTACGCACACACTCTCTCTCTCTATTACGCACACACTCTCTCTCTCTATTACACACACACTCTCTCTCTCTCTATTACGCGCACACACACACTCTCTCTCTCTATTACGCGCACACACACTCTCTCTCTCTCTATTACGCGCACACACACTCTCTCTCTATTACGCACACACACACACTCTCTCTCTCTCTATTACGCACACACACACTCTCTCTCTCTCTATTACGCACACACTCTCTCTCTCTATTACGCACACACTCTCTCTCTCTATTACGCACACACTCTCTCTCTCTATTACGCGCACACACACTCTCTCTCTCTCTATTACGCGCACACACACACTCTCTCTCTCTCTATTACGCACACACACACACTCTCTCTCTCTATTACGCACACACACACTCTCTCTCTCTATTACGCACACACTCTCTCTCTATTATGCACACACTCTCTCTCTCTATTACGCACACACTCTCTCTCTCTATTACGCACAAACACTCTCTCTGTCTCTATTACGCACACACACACTCTCTCCCTCTATTACGCGCACACACACTCTCTCCATTACGCACACACTCTCTCTCTCCATTACGCACACACTCTCTCTCTCTCTATTACGCACACACTCTCTCTCTCTATTACGCACACTCTCTCTCTCTCTCTATTACGCGCACACACACACTCTCTCTCTCTATTACGCACACTCTCTCTCTCTCTATTACGCACACACTCTCTCTCTATTACGCACACACTCTCTCTCTATTACGCACGCACTCTCTCTCTATTACGCACGCACTCTCTCTCTATTACGCACGCACTCTCTATTACGCACGCACTCTCTCTCTATTACGCACGCACTCTCTCTCTATTACGCACGCATTCTCTCTCTATTACGCACGCACTATTACGCACACACTCTCTCTCTATGACGCACACTCTCTCTATGACGCACACACACTCTCTCTATTACACACACTCTCTCTCTCTATTACGCGCACACACACACTCTCTCTCTCTATTACGCACACACACACTCTCTCTCTCTCTATTACACACACACACACACTCTCTCTCTCTCTCTATTACGCACACACACACTCTCTCTCTCTATTACGCACACACACACTCTCTCTCTCTCTCTATTACGCACACACACACACTCTCTCTCTCTATTACGCGCACACACACACTCTCTCTCTCTATTACGCACACACACACACTCTCTCTCTCTATTACGCACACACTCTCTCTCTCTATTACGCACGCACTCTCTCTCTCTCTATTACGCACGCACACACTCTCTCTCTCTCTATTACGCGCACACACACTCTCTCTCTCTCTATTACGCACACACACACTCTCTATTACGCACACACTCTCTCTCTATTACGCGCACACACACACTCTCTCTCTCTCTATTACGCACACACACACTCTCTCTCTCTATTATGCACACACACACTCACTCTATTACGCACACACTCACTCTATTACGCACACACTCACTCTATTACGCACACACTCACTCTATTACGCACACACTCACTCTCTCTCTCTATTACGCACACACACACTCTCTCTCTCTATTACGCACACACACACTCTCTCTCTGTTACGCACACACTCTCTATTACGCACACACTCTCTCTATTACGCACACACTCACTCTCTGTCTCTCTATTACGCGCACACATACTCTCTCTCTATTACGCGCACACACACTCTCTCTCTCTATTACGCGCGCACACACTCTCTCTCTCTATTACGCGCGCACACACTCTCTCTCTCTCTATTACGCGCGCACACACTCTCTCTCTCTATTACGCGCGCACACACTCTCTCTCTCTATTACGCACACACTCTCTCTATTACGCACACACTCACTCTCTCTCTATTACGCGCACACATACTCTCTCTCTATTACGCGCACACACACTCTCTCTCTCTATTACGCGCACACACACTCTCTCTCTCTATTACGCGCACACACACTCTCTCTCTCTATTACGCGCACACACACTCTCTCTCTCTATTACGCACTCTCTCTCTCTATTACGCGCACACACACTCTCTCTATTACGCGCACACACACTCTCTCTATTACGCACACACTCTCTATTACGCACTCTCTCTCTCTATTACGCGCACACACACTCTCTCTCTCTCTCTATTCCGCGCGCACACACTCTCTCTCTCTATTACGCACACACTCTCTCTATTACGCACACACTCTCTCTCTCTCTCTATTACGCGCACGCACACTCTCTCTCTCTATTACGCGCACGCACACTCTCTCTATTACGCGCACGCACACTCTCTCTCTCTATTACGCTTACGCACACTCTCTCTCTCTATTACGCGCACGCACACTCTCTCTCTATTACGCACACACTCTCTATTACGCACACTCTCTCTCTATTACGCACTCTCTCTCTCTCTATTACGCGCACGCACACTCTCTCTCTATTACGCGCACACACACTCACTCTCTATTACGCACTCTCTCTCTCTATTACGCGCACACTCTCTCTCTCTATTACGCGCACACTCTCTCTCACTATTACGCACACACTCTCTCTCACTATTACGCACACACTCTCTCTCACTATTACGCACACACTCTCTCTCACTATTACGCACACACTCTCTCTCACTATTACGCACACACTCGCTCTCACTATTACGCACACACTCTCTCTCACTATTACGCACACACTCTCTCTCACTATTACGCACACACTCTCTCTCTATTACGCACACACTCTCTCTCTATTACGCACACACTCTCTATTACGCACGCACACTCTCTATTACACACACACACTCACTCTCTATTACACACACTCACGCTCTATTACGCACACACTCTCTATTACGTACACACTCTCTATTACGCACACACTCTCTATTACGCACACACTCTCTATTACGCACACACTCTCTATTACGCACACACTCTCTATTACGCACACACTCTCTATTACGCACACACTCTCTATTACGCACACACTTTCTATTACGCACACACTCTCTATTACGCACACACTCTCTATTACGCACACACTCTCTATTACGCACACACTCTCTATTACGCACACACTCTCTCTCTATTACGCACACACTCTCTCTCTATTACGCACACACTCTCTCTCTATTACGCACACACTCTCTATTACACACACACTCTCTATTACACACACACTCTCTATTACACACACACTCTCTATTACACACACACTCTCTATTACACACACTCTATTACACACACACACACTCTCTCTTTATTACACACACACACACACTCTCTCTTTATTACACACACACACACTCTCTCTATTACACACACACTCTCTCTCTATTACACACACACTCTCTCTCTATTACACACACACTCTCTCTCTATTACACACACACTCTCTCTCTATTACACACACACTCTCTCTCTATTACACACACACTCTCTCTCTATTACACACACACTCTCTCTATTACACACACACACTCTCTATTACACACACACACTCTCTATTACACACACACACTCTCTCTCTTTATTACACACACACACTCTCTCTCTTTATTACACACACACACTCTCTCTATTACACACACACACACACACACTCTCTCTATTACACACACACACACTCTCTATTACACACATACACACACTCTATTACACATACACACTCTCTCTCTCTCTATTACAGACACATTCTCTCTCTCTATGACACACATTCTCTCTCTCTATGACACACATTCTCTGTCTCTATTACACACACACACTCTCTCTATTACACACACACACACTCTCTCTCTATTACACACACACACTCTATTACACACACACACTCTCTCTCTCTCACTCTATTACATACACACTCTCTCACTCTCTCTCTCTATTACACACACACACTCTCTCTCTATTACACACACACTATTACACACACACACACACTCTCTCTCTATTACACACACACTCTCTCTCTATTACACACACACACACTCTCTATTACACACACACACACACTCTCTCTATTACACACACACACACTCTCTATTACACACACACACACACACTCTCTCTATTACACACACACACACACACTCTCTATTACACACACACTCACACTCTCTCTATTACACACACACACACACACACACTCACACTCTCTCTATTACACACACACACACACACACTCTCTCTCTCTCTCTCTATTACACACAGGCGCACACACTCTCTATCGCGCACACACTCTCTATCGCGCACACACTCTCTATCGCGCACACACTCTCTATCGCGCACACACTCTCTATTACCCGCGCACACACTCTCTATTACCCGCGCACACACACTCTCTATTACCCACACACACTCTCTATTACCCACACACACTCTCTATTACCCACACACACTCTCTATTACCCACACACACTCCCTCTCTATTACACGCACACTCTCTATTACTCGCGCACTCTCTATTACACACACACTCTCTATTACACACACACAATCTCTCTCTATTACACACACACAATCTCTCTCTATTACACACACACACTCTCTCTCTATTACACACACACACTCTCTCTCTATTACGCACACACTCTCTCTCACTATTACGCACAGACTCTCTCTCACTATTGCACACAGACTCTCTCTCACTATTACACACAGACTCTCTCTCACTATTACACACAGACTCTCTCTCACTATTACGCACGCACTCTCTCTCACTATTACGCACGCACTCTCTCTCACTATTACGCACGCACTCTCTCTCACTATTACGCACGCACTCTCTCTCACTATTACGCACGCACTCTCTCTCACTATTACGCACGCACTCTCTCTCACTATTACGCACGCACACTCTCTCTCACTATTACGCACGCACACTCTCTCTCACTATTACGCACGCACACTCTCTCTATTACGCACGCACACTCTCTCTATTACGCACGCACACTCTCTCTATTACGCACGCACTCTCTCTCTCTATTACGCACGCACTCTCTCTCTATTACGCACGCACTCTCTCTCTATTACGCACGCACTCTCTATTACGCACGCACTCTCTCTCTATTACGCACGCACTCTCTCTCTATTACGCACACACTCTCTCTCTATGACGCACACACTCTCTCTCTATGACGCACACACACACTCTCTCTCTCTATTACGCACACACACTCTCTCTCTCTCTATTACGCACACACACACTCTCTCTCTCTATTACGCACACACTCTCTCTCTCTATTACGCACACACTCTCTCTCTCTATTACGCACACACTCTCTCTCTCTATTACGCACACACTCTCTCTCTCTATTACGCACACACTCTCTCTCTCTATTACGCACAAACACTCTCTCTGTCTCTATTACGCACACACACACTCTCTCCCTCTCTCTATTACGCACACACACACTCTCTCCATTACGCACACACTCTCTCTCTCCATTACGCACACACTCTCTCTCTCCATTACGCACACACTCTCTCTCTCCATTACGCACACACTCTCTCTCTCCATTACGCACACACTCTCTCTCTCCATTACGCACACACTCTCTCCATTACGCACACACTCTCTCTCTCTATTACGCACACACTCTCTCTCTCTATTACGCGCACACACACTCTCTCTCTCTATTACGCGCACACACACTCTCTCTCTCTATTACGCACACACACACACTCTCTCTCTCTCTCTATTACGCACACACACACTCTCTCTCTCTCTATTACGCACACACTCTCTCTCTCTATTACGCACACACTCTCTCTCTCTATTACGCGCACACACACTCTCTCTCTCTATTACGCGCACACACACACTCTCTCTCTATTACGCACACACACACACTCTCTCTCTCTCTATTACGCACACACACACTCTCTCTCTCTCTATTACGCACACACACACTCTCTCTCTCTCTATTACGCACACACTCTCTCTCTCTATTACGCACACACTCTCTCTCTCTATTACGCACACACTCTCTCTCTCTATTACGCACACACTCTCTCTCTCTCTATTACGCACACACACACTCTCTCTCTATTACGCACACACTCTCTCTCTCTCTATTACGCACACACACACTCTCTCTCTATTACGCACACACACTCTCTCTCTATTACGCACACACTCTCTCTCTATTACGCACACACTCTCTCTCTATTACGCACACACTCTCTCTCTATTACGCACACACTCTCCTCTATGACGCACACACACACACTCTCTCTCTCTATTACGCACACACACTCTCTCTCTCTCTATTACGCACACACACTCTCTCTCTCTCTATTACGCACACACTCTCTCTCTCTATTACGCACACACTCTCTCTCTCTATTACGCACACACTCTCTCTCTATTACGCACACACTCTCTCTCTATGACGCACACACTCTCTCTATGACGCACACACTCTCTCTCTATGACGCACACACTCTCTCTCTATGACGCACACACTCTCTCTCTATGACGCACACACACACTCTCTCTCTCTATTACGCACACACACTCTCTCTCTCTCTATTACGCACACACACTCTCTCTCTCTCTATTACGCACACACTCTCTCTCTATTACGCACACACTCTCTCTCTATGACGCACACGCACACACTCTCTCTCTCTATTACGCACACACACTCTCTCTCTCTCTATTACGCACACACACTCTCTCTCTCTCTATTACGCACACACTCTCTCTCTCTATTACGCACACACTCTCTCTCTCTATTACGCACACACTCTCTCTCTATTACGCACACACTCTCTCTCTATGACGCACACACTCTCTCTCTATGACGCACACACACACACTCTCTCTCTATGACGCACACACACACACTCTCTATTATGCACACACTCTCTCTCTCTATTACGCACACACTCTCTCTCTCTATTACGCGCACACACACTCTCTCTCTATTACGCACACACTCTCTCTCTCTATTACGCACACACTCTCTCTCTCTATTACGCACACACTCTCTCTCTCCATTACGCACACACTCTCTCTCTCCATTACGCACACACTCTCTCTCTCCATTACGCACACACTCTCTCTCCATTACGCACACACTCTCTCTCTCTATTACGCACACACTCTCTCTCTCTATTACGCACACACTCTCTCTCTCTATTACGCACACACTCTCTCTCTCTATTACGCGCACACACACTCTCTCTCTATTACGCACACACTCTCTCTCTCTATTACGCACACACTCTCTCTATTACGCACACACTCTCTCTCTATTACGCACACACTCTCTCTCTATTACGCACACACTCTCTCTCTCTATTACGCGCACACACACTCTCTCTCTCTCTATTACGCGCACACACACTCTCTCTCTCTCTATTACGCGCACACACACACTCTCTCTCTCTCTATTACGCACACACTCTCTCTCTATTACGCACACACTCTCTCTATTACGCACACACTCTCTCTATTAAGCACACACTCTCTCTCTCTCTATTACGCACACACTCTCTCTCTCTCTATTACGCACACACTCTCTCTCTCTCTATTACGCACACACTCTCTCTCTCTATTACGCACACACTCTCTCTCTCTATTACGCACACACTCTCTCTCTCTATTACGCACACACTCTCTCTCTCTATTACGCACACACTCTCTCTCTCTATTACGCACACACTCTCTCTCTCTATTACGCACAAACACTCTCTCTGTCTCTATTACGCACACACACACTCTCTCCCTCTCTCTATTACGCACACACACACTCTCTCCATTACGCACACACTCTCTCTCTCCATTACGCACACACTCTCTCTCTCCATTACGCACACACTCTCTCTCTCCATTACGCACACACTCTCTCTCTCTATTACGCGCACACACACTCTCTCTCTCTCTATTACGCGCACGCACACACTCTCTCCATTACGCACACACTCTCTCTCTCTATTACGCACACACTCTCTCTCTATTACGCACACACTCTCTCTCTATGACGCACACACACACACTCTCTCTCTCTATTACGCACACACACTCTCTCTCTCTCTATTACGCACACACACTCTCTCTCTCTCTATTACGCACACACTCTCTCTCTCTATTACGCACACACTCTCTCTCTCTATTACGCACACACTCTCTCTCTATGACGCACACACTCTCTCTCTATGACGCACACACTCTCTCTCTATGACGCACACACTCTCTCTCTATGACGCACACACACACACTCTCTCTCTCTATTACGCACACACACTCTCTCTCTCTCTATTACGCACACACACTCTCTCTCTCTCTATTACGCACACACACACTCTCTCTCTCTCTATTACGCACACACACACTCTCTCTCTCTCTATTACGCACACACTCTCTCTCTCTATTACGCACACACTCTCTCTCTATTACGCACACACACTCTCTCTCTATTACGCACACACTCTCTCTCTCTATTACGCACACACTCTCTCTCTCTATTACGCACAAACACTCTGTCTCTATTACGCACACACACACACTCTCTCTCTCTCTATTACGCACACACTCTCTCTCTATTACGCACACACTCTCTCTATTACGCACACACTCTCTCTATTACGCACACACTCTCTCTATTACGCACACACTCTCTCTATTACGCACACACTCTCTCTCTCTCTATTACGCACACACTCTCTCTCTCTATTACGCACACACTCTCTCTCTCTATTACGCACACACTCTCTCTCTCTATTACGCACACACTCTCTCTCTCTATTACGCACACACTCTCTCTCTCTATTACGCACACACTCTCTCTCTCTATTACGCACAAACACTCTCTCTCTCTATTACGCACAAACACTCTCTCTGTCTCTATTACGCACACACACACTCTCTCTCTCCATTACGCGCACACACACTCTCTCTCTCTCCATTACGCGCACACACACTCTCTCTCCATTACGCACACACTCTCTCTCCATTACGCACACACTCTCTCTCCATTACGCACACACTCTCTCTCCATTACGCACACACTCTCTCTCCATTACGCACACACTCTCTCTCCATTACGCACACACTCTCTCTCCATTACGCACACACTCTCTCTCCATTACGCACACACTCTCTCTCCATTACGCACACACTCTCTCTCTATTACGCACACACTCTCTCTCTATTACGCACACACTCTCTCTCTATTACGCACACACACTCTCTCTATTACACACACACTCTCTCTCTCTATTACACACACTCTATTACACATACACACACTCTATTACACACACACACTCTCTCTTTATTACACACACACACACACTCTCTCTTTATTACACACACACACTCTCTCTATTACACACACACTCTCTCTATTACACACACACTCTCTCTATTACACACACACACTCTCTCTATTACACACACACACACACACACACTCTCTATTACACACACACTCTCTCTATTACACACACACTCTCTCTTTATTACACACACACACACACACACTCTATTACACACACACACACTCTCTCTTTATTACACACACACACTCTCTATTACACACATACACACACTCTATTACACATACACACTCTCTCTCTCTATTACAGACACATTCTCTCTCTCACTCTATTACATACACACTCTCTCACTCTCTCTCTCTATTACACACACACACTCTCTCTATTACACACACTATTACACATACACACACTCTATTACACACACACACACACACACTCTCTCTATTACACACACACACACTCTCTCTTTATTACACACACACACACTCTCTCTATTACACACACACACACTCTCTCTATTACACACACACTCTCTCTCTATTACACACACACACTCTCTCTATTACACACACACACACACACACACACTCTCTCTTACACACACACTCTCTCTTACACACACACACACTCTCTCTTACACACACACACACTCTCTCTTACACACACACACACACTCTCTCTATTACACACACACTCTCTCTTACACACACACACACACTCTCTCTATTACACACACACTCTGTCTCTTACACACACACTCTCTCTATTACACACACACTCTCTCTCTATTACACACACTCTCTCTCTCTATTACACACACGCGCACACACTCTCTATCGCGCACACACTCTCTATCGCGCACACACTCTCTATCGCGCACACACTCTCTATTACCCGCACACACTCTCTATTACCCGCACACACTCTCTATTACCCGCACACACTCTCTATTACCCACACACGCACACACTCTCTATTACCCACACACGCACACACTCTCTATTACCCACACACGCACACACTCTCTATTACCCACACACGCACACACTCTCTATTACCCACACACGCACACACTCTCTATTACCCACACACGCACACACTCTCTATTACACACGCACTCTCTATTACACACGCACACTCTATTACGCACGCACACTCTATTACGCACGCACACTCTATTACGCACGCACTCTCTATTACGCACGCACTCTCTATTACGCACGCACTCTCTATTACGCACGCACTCTCTATTACGCACGCACTCTCTATTACGCACGCACTCTCTATTACGCACGCACTCTCTATTACGCACGCACTCTCTATTACGCACGCACTCTCTATTACGCACGCACTCTCTATTACGCACGCACTCTCTATTACGCACACACTCTCTATTACGCACACACTCTCTATTACGCACACACTCTCTATTACGCACACACTCTCTATTACGCACACACTCTCTATTACGCACACACAATCTCTCTCTATTACGCACAGACTCTCTCTCTCTATTACGCACACACTCTCTCTCACTATTACGCACACACTCTCTCTCACTATTACGCACACACTCTCTCTCACTATTACGCACACACTCTCTCTCACTATTACGCACACACTCTCTCTCTCTATTACGCACACACTCTCTCTCTCTATTACGCACACACTCTCTCTCTCTATTACGCACACACTCTCTCTCTCTATTACGCACACACTCTCTCTCTATTACGCACACACTCTCTCTCTATTACGCACACTCTCTATTACGCACACACTCTCTCTCACTATTACGCACACACTCTCTCTCACTATTACGCACACACTCTCTCTCTATTACACACACACTCTCTATTACGCACGCACACACACTCTCTATTACGCACGCACACACACTCTCTATTACGCACGCACACACACTCTCTATTACGCACACACACACACTCTCTCTATTACACACACACTCTCTCTCTATTACGCACACACTCTCTCTCTATTACGCACACACTCTCTCTCTATTACGCACACACTCTCTATGACGCACACACACACACTCTCTCTCTCTATTACGCACACACTCTCTCTCTCTCTCTATTACGCACACACTCTCTCTCTCTATTACGCACACACTCTCTCTCTCTATTACGCACACACTCTCTCTCTCTATTACGCACACACTCTCTCTCTATGACGCACACACTCTCTCTCTATGACGCACACACACACTCTCTCTCTCTATTACGCACACACACTCTCTCTCTCTCTATTACGCACACACACTCTCTCTCTCTCTATTACGCACACACACACTCTCTCTCTCTCTATTACGCACACACTCTCTCTCTCTATTACGCACACACTCTCTCTCTCTATTACGCACACACTCTCTCTCTCTATTACGCACAAACACTCTCTCTGTCTCTATTACGCGCACACACACTCTCTCCCTCTCTCTATTACGCGCACACACACTCTCTCCATTACGCACACACTCTCTCTCTCCATTACGCACACACTCTCTCTCTCCATTACGCACACACTCTCTCTCTCCATTACGCACACACTCTCTCTCTCCATTACGCACACACTCTCTCTCTCCATTACGCACACACTCTCTCTCCATTACGCACACACTCTCTCTCACTATTACGCACACACTCTCTCTCTCTATTACGCACACACTCTCTCTCTCTATTACGCGCACACTCTCTCTCTATTACGCACACACTCTCTCTCTATTACGCACACTCTCTATTACGCACACACTCTCTCTCACTATTACGCACACACTCTCTCTCACTATTACGCACACACTCTCTCTCTATTACACACACACTCTCTATTACGCACGCACACACACTCTCTATTACGCACGCACACACACTCTCTATTACGCACACACACACACTCTCTCTATTACACACACACTCTCTCTCTATTACGCGCACACTCTCTCTCTATTACGCACACACTCTCTCTCTATTACGCACACACTCTCTCTCTATTACGCACACACTCTCTCTCTATGACGCACACACACACACTCTCTCTCTCTATTACGCACACACACTCTCTCTCTCTCTATTACGCACACACTCTCTCTCTCTCTCTATTACGCACACACTCTCTCTCTCTATTACGCACACACTCTCTCTCTCTATTACGCACACACTCTCTCTCTCTATTACGCACACACTCTCTCTCTATGACGCACACACTCTCTCTCTATGACGCACACACACACTCTCTCTCTCTATTACGCACACACACTCTCTCTCTCTCTATTACGCACACACACTCTCTCTCTCTCTATTACGCACACACACACTCTCTCTCTATTACGCACACACTCTCTCTCTCTATTACGCACACACTCTCTCTCTCTATTACGCACACACTCTCTCTCTCTATTACGCACAAACACTCTCTCTGTCTCTATTACGCGCACACACACTCTCTCCCTCTCTCTATTACGCGCACACACACTCTCTCCATTACGCACACACTCTCTCTCTCCATTACGCACACACTCTCTCTCTCCATTACGCACACACTCTCTCTCTCCATTACGCACACACTCTCTCTCTCCATTACGCACACACTCTCTCTCTCCATTACGCACACACTCTCTCTCCATTACGCACACACTCTCTCTCTCTATTACGCACACACTCTCTCTCTCTATTACGCACACACTCTCTCTCTCTATTACGCGCACACACACTCTCTCTCTCTATTACGCGCACACACACACTCTCTCTCTCTCTATTACGTGCACACACACACTCTCTCTCTATTACGCACACACACACACTCTCTCTCTCTCTATTACGCACACACACACTCTCTCTCTCTCTATTACGCACACACTCTCTCTCTCTATTACGCACACACTCTCTCTCTCTATTACGCGCACACACACTCTCTCTCTCTATTACGCGCACACACACACTCTCTCTCTCTCTATTACGCACACACACACTCTCTCTCTCTCTATTACGCACACACTCTCTCTCTATTACGCACACACTCTCTCTCCATTACGCACACACTCTCTCTCTCTATTACGCACACACTCTCTCTCTCTATTACGCGCACACACACTCTCTCTCTCTCTATTACGCGCACACACACACTCTCTCTATTACGCACACACTCTCTCTCCATTACGCACACACTCTCTCTCCATTACGCACACACTCTCTCTCCATTACGCACACACTCTCTATTACGCACACACTCTCTATTACGCACACACTCTCTATTACGCACACACTCTCTATTACGCACACACTCTCTATTACGCACACACTCTCTCTCACTATTGCGCACACACTCTCTCTCACTATTACGCACACACTCTCTCTCACTATTACGCACACACTCTCTCTCACTATTACGCACACACTCTCTCTAACTATTACGCGCACACTCTCTCTCACTATTACGCACACACTCTCTCTCACTATTACGCACACACTCTCTCTCACTATTACGCACACACTCTCTCTCTCTATTACGCACACACTCTCTCTCTCTATTACGCACAAACTCTCTCTCTCTATTACGCACACACTCTCTCTCTCTATTACGCACACACTCTCTCTCTATTACGCACACTCTCTCTCTATTACGCACACACTCTCTCTCACTATTACGCACACACTCTCTCTCACTATTACGCACACACTCTCTCTCTATTACACACACACACACACTCTCTATTACGCACACACTCTCTATTACACACACACTCTCTCTCTATTACGCACACACTCTCTCTCTATTACGCACACACTCTCTCTCTATGACGCACACACACACACACTCTCTCTCTATTACGCACACACACTCTCTCTCTCTATTACGCACACACTCTCTCTCTCTATTACGCACACACTCTCTCTCTCTATTACGCACACACTCTCTCTCTCTATTACGCACACACTCTCTCTCTCTATTACGCACACACTCTCTCTCTCTATTACGCACACACTCTCTCTCTATTACGCACACACTCTCTCTCTATGACGCACATACTCTCTCTCTATGACGCACACACTCTCTCTCTATGACGCACACACACACACTCTCTCTCTCTATTACGCACACACACTCTCTCTCTCTCTATTACGCACACACACTCTCTCTCTCTCTATTACGCACACACACTCTCTCTCTCTATTACGCACACACACACTCTCTCTCTCTCTATTACGCACACACTCTCTCTCCATTACGCACACACTCTCTCTCTCTATTACGCACACACTCTCTCTCTCTATTACGCGCACACACACTCTCTCTCTCTCTATTACGCGCACACACACACTCTCTCTATTACGCACACACTCTCTCTCCATTACGCACACACTCTCTCTCTATTACACACACACTCTCTATTACGCACACACTCTCTATTACGCACACACTCTCTATTACGCACACACTCTCTATTACGCACACACTCTCTCTCACTATTACGCACACACTCTCTCTCACTATTACGCACACACTCTCTCTCACTATTACGCACACACTCTCTCTAACTATTACGCACACACTCTCTCTCACTATTACGCACACACTCTCTCTCACTATTACGCACACACTCTCTCTCACTATTACGCACACACTCTCTCTCTATTACGCACACACTCTCTCTCTCTATTACGCACAAACTCTCTCTCTCTATTACGCACACACTCTCTCTCTCTATTACGCACACACTCTCTCTCTATTACGCACACTCTCTCTCTATTACGCACACACTCTCACGATTACGCACACACTCTCTCTCACTATTACGCACACACTCTCTCTCTATTACACACACACACACACTCTCTATTACGCACGCACACACACTCTCTATTACGCACACACACACACACTCTCTCTCTATTACGCACACACTCTCTCTCTATTACGCACACACTCTCTATTACACACACACTCTCTCTCTATTACGCACACACTCTCTCTCTATTACGCACACACTCTCTCTCTATGACGCACACACACACACTCTCTCTCTCTATTACGCACACACACTCTCTCTCTCTCTATTACGCACACACACTCTCTCTCTCTCTATTACGCACACACTCTCTCTCTCTATTACGCACACACTCTCTCTCTCTATTACGCACACACTCTCTCTCTATTACGCACACACTCTCTCTCTATGACGCACATACTCTCTCTCTATGACGCACACACTCTCTCTCTATGACGCACACACACACACTCTCTCTCTCTATTACGCACACACACTCTCTCTCTCTCTATTACGCACACACTCTCTCTCTCCATTACGCACACACTCTCTCTCTCCATTACGCACACACTCTCTCTCCATTACGCACACACTCTCTCTCTCTATTACGCACACACTCTCTCTCTCTATTACGCACACACTCTCTCTCTCTATTACGCGCGCACACACTCTCTCTCTCTATTACGCGCGCACACACTCTCTCTCTCTATTACGCGCACACACACACTCTCTCTCTCTCTATTACGCGCACACACACACTCTCTCTCTATTACGCACACACACACACTCTCTCTCTCTCTATTACGCACACACACACTCCCTCTCTCTCTATTACGCACACACTCTCTCTCTATTACGCACACACTCTCTCTCTCTATTACGCACACACTCTCTCTCTCTATTACGCACACACTCTCTCTCTCTATTACGCACACACTCTCTCTCTCTATTACGCACAAACACTGTCTCTCTATTACGCGCACACACACACTCTCTCCCTCTCTCTATTACGCACACACACACTCTCTCCATTACACACACACACACTCTCTCTATTACACACACACACACTCTCTCTATTACACACACACTCTCTCTCTATTACACACACACACTCTCTCTATTACACACACACACACACACACACACACTCTCTCTTACACACACACTCTCTCTTACACACACACACACTCTCTCTTACACACACACACACTCTCTCTTACACACACACACACACTCTCTCTATTACACACACACTCTCTCTTACACACACACACACACTCTCTCTATTACACACACACTCTGTCTCTTACACACACACTCTCTCTATTACACACACACTCTCTCTCTATTACACACACTCTCTCTCTCTATTACACACACGCGCACACACTCTCTATCGCGCACACACTCTCTATCGCGCACACACTCTCTATCGCGCACACACTCTCTATTACCCGCACACACTCTCTATTACCCGCACACACTCTCTATTACCCGCACACACTCTCTATTACCCGCACACACTCTCTATTACCCGCACACACTCTCTATTACCCACACACGCACACACTCTCTATTACCCACACACGCACACACTCTCTATTACCCACACACGCACACACTCTCTATTACCCACACACGCACACACTCTCTATTACCCACACACGCACACACTCTCTATTACACACGCACTCTCTATTACACACGCACACTCTATTACGCACGCACACTCTATTACGCACGCACACTCTATTACGCACGCACACTCTATTACGCACGCACTCTCTATTACGCACGCACTCTCTATTACGCACGCACTCTCTATTACGCACGCACTCTCTATTACGCACGCACTCTCTATTACGCACGCACTCTCTATTACGCACGCACTCTCTATTACGCACGCACTCTCTATTACGCACACACTCTCTATTACGCACACACTCTCTATTACGCACACACTCTCTATTACGCACACACTCTCTATTACGCACACACTCTCTATTACGCACACACTCTCTATTACGCACACACTCTCTATTACGCACACACAATCTCTCTCTATTACGCACAGACTCTCTCTCTCTATTACGCACACACTCTCTCTCACTATTACGCAGACACTCTCTCTCACTATTACGCACACACTCTCTCTCACTATTACGCACACACTCTCTCTCACTATTACGCACACACTCTCTCTCTCTATTACGCACACACTCTCTCTCTCTATTACGCACACACTCTCTCTCTCTATTACGCACACACTCTCTCTCTCTATTACGCACACACTCTCTCTCTATTACGCACACACTCTCTCTCTATTATGCACACTCTCTATTACGCACACACTCTCTCTCACTATTACGCACACACTCTCTCTCACTATTACGCACACACTCTCTCTCTATTACACACACACTCTCTATTACGCACGCACACACACTCTCTATTACGCACGCACACACACTCTCTATTACGCACGCACACACACTCTCTATTACGCACACACACACACTCTCTCTATTACACACACACTCTCTCTCTATTACGCACACACTCTCTCTCTATTACGCACACACTCTCTCTCTATTACGCACACACTCTCTCTCTATTACGCACACACTCTCTATGACGCACACACACACACTCTCTCTCTCTATTACGCACACACTCTCTCTCTCTCTCTATTACGCACACACTCTCTCTCTCTATTACGCACACACTCTCTCTCTCTATTACGCACACACTCTCTCTCTCTATTACGCACACACTCTCTCTCTATGACGCACACACTCTCTCTCTATGACGCACACACACACTCTCTCTCTATTACGCACACACACTCTCTCTCTCTCTATTACGCACACACACTCTCTCTCTCTCTATTACGCACACACACACTCTCTCTCTCTCTATTACGCACACACTCTCTCTCTCTATTACGCACACACTCTCTCTCTCTATTACGCACACACTCTCTCTCTCTATTACGCACAAACACTCTCTCTGTCTCTATTACGCGCACACACACTCTCTCCCTCTCTCTATTACGCGCACACACACTCTCTCCATTACGCACACACTCTCTCTCTCCATTACGCACACACTCTCTCTCTCCATTACGCACACACTCTCTCTCTCCATTACGCACACACTCTCTCTCTCCATTACGCACACACTCTCTCTCTCCATTACGCACACACTCTCTCTCCATTACGCACACACTCTCTCTCACTATTACGCACACACTCTCTCTCACTATTACGCACACACTCTCTCTCTCTATTACGCACACACTCTCTCTCTCTATTACGCGCACACTCTCTCTCTATTACGCACACACTCTCTCTCTATTACGCACACTCTCTATTACGCACACACTCTCTCTCACTATTACGCACACACTCTCTCTCACTATTACGCACACACTCTCTCTCTATTACACACACACTCTCTATTACGCACGCACACACACTCTCTATTACGCACACACACACACTCTCTCTATTACACACACACTCTCTCTCTATTACGCGCACACTCTCTCTCTATTACGCACACACTCTCTCTCTATTACGCACACACTCTCTCTCTATTACGCACACACTCTCTCTCTATGACGCACACACACACACTCTCTCTCTCTATTACGCACACACACTCTCTCTCTCTCTATTACGCACACACTCTCTCTCTCTCTCTATTACGCACACACTCTCTCTCTCTATTACGCACACACTCTCTCTCTCTATTACGCACACACTCTCTCTCTCTATTACGCACACACTCTCTCTCTCTATTACGCACACACTCTCTCTCTCTATTACGCACACACTCTCTCTCTATGACGCACACACTCTCTCTCTATGACGCACACACACACTCTCTCTCTCTATTACGCACACACACTCTCTCTCTCTCTATTACGCACACACACTCTCTCTCTCTCTATTACGCACACACACACTCTCTCTCTATTACGCACACACTCTCTCTCTCTATTACGCACACACTCTCTCTCTCTATTACGCACACACTCTCTCTCTCTATTACGCACAAACACTCTCTCTGTCTCTATTACGCGCACACACACTCTCTCCCTCTCTCTATTACGCGCACACACACTCTCTCCATTACGCACACACTCTCTCTCTCCATTACGCACACACTCTCTCTCTCCATTACGCACACACTCTCTCTCTCCATTACGCACACACTCTCTCTCTCCATTACGCACACACTCTCTCTCTCCATTACGCACACACTCTCTCTCTCCATTACGCACACACTCTCTCTCTCCATTACGCACACACTCTCTCTCCATTACGCACACACTCTCTCTCTCTATTACGCACACACTCTCTCTCTCTATTACGCACACACTCTCTCTCTCTATTACGCGCACACACACTCTCTCTCTCTATTACGCGCACACACACACTCTCTCTCTCTCTATTACGTGCACACACACACTCTCTCTCTATTACGCACACACACACACTCTCTCTCTCTCTATTACGCACACACACACTCTCTCTCTCTCTATTACGCACACACTCTCTCTCTCTCTATTACGCACACACTCTCTCTCCATTACGCACACACTCTCTCTCTCTATTACGCACACACACACTCTCTCTCTCTCTATTACGCGCACACACACACTCTCTCTATTACGCACACACTCTCTCTCCATTACGCACACACTCTCTCTCCATTACGCACACACTCTCTCTCCATTACGCACACACTCTCTCTCTATTACGCACACACTCTCTATTACGCACACACTCTCTATTACGCACACACTCTCTCTCTATGACGCACACACACACACACTCTCTCTCTATTACGCACACACACTCTCTCTCTCTATTACGCACACACTCTCTCTCTCTATTACGCACACACTCTCTCTCTCTATTACGCACACACTCTCTCTCTCTATTACGCACACACTCTCTCTCTCTATTACGCACACACTCTCTCTCTCTATTACGCACACACTCTCTCTCTATTACGCACACACTCTCTCTCTATGACGCACATACTCTCTCTCTATGACGCACACACTCTCTCTCTATGACGCACACACACACACTCTCTCTCTCTATTACGCACACACACTCTCTCTCTCTCTATTACGCACACACACTCTCTCTCTCTCTATTACGCACACACACTCTCTCTCTCTATTACGCACACACACACTCTCTCTCTCTCTATTACGCACACACTCTCTCTCCATTACGCACACACTCTCTCTCTCTATTACGCACACACTCTCTCTCTCTATTACGCGCACACACACTCTCTCTCTCTCTATTACGCGCACACACACACTCTCTCTATTACGCACACACTCTCTCTCCATTACGCACACACTCTCTCTCTATTACACACACACTCTCTATTACGCACACACTCTCTATTACGCACACACTCTCTATTACGCACACACTCTCTATTACGCACACACTCTCTCTCACTATTACGCACACACTCTCTCTCACTATTACGCACACACTCTCTCTCACTATTACGCACACACTCTCTCTAACTATTACGCACACACTCTCTCTCACTATTACGCACACACTCTCTCTCACTATTACGCACACACTCTCTCTCACTATTACGCACACACTCTCTCTCTATTACGCACACACTCTCTCTCTCTATTACGCACAAACTCTCTCTCTCTATTACGCACACACTCTCTCTCTCTATTACGCACACACTCTCTCTCTATTACGCACACTCTCTCTCTATTACGCACACACTCTCACGATTACGCACACACTCTCTCTCACTATTACGCACACACTCTCTCTCTATTACACACACACACACACTCTCTATTACGCACGCACACACACTCTCTATTACGCACACACACACACACTCTCTCTCTATTACGCACACACTCTCTCTCTATTACGCACACACTCTCTATTACACACACACTCTCTCTCTATTACGCACACACTCTCTCTCTATTACGCACACACTCTCTCTCTATGACGCACACACACACACTCTCTCTCTCTATTACGCACACACACTCTCTCTCTCTCTATTACGCACACACACTCTCTCTCTCTCTATTACGCACACACTCTCTCTCTCTATTACGCACACACTCTCTCTCTCTATTACGCACACACTCTCTCTCTATTACGCACACACTCTCTCTCTATGACGCACATACTCTCTCTCTATGACGCACACACTCTCTCTCTATGACGCACACACACACACTCTCTCTCTCTATTACGCACACACACTCTCTCTCTCTCTATTACGCACACACTCTCTCTCTCCATTACGCACACACTCTCTCTCTCCATTACGCACACACTCTCTCTCCATTACGCACACACTCTCTCTCTCTATTACGCACACACTCTCTCTCTCTATTACGCACACACTCTCTCTCTCTATTACGCGCGCACACACTCTCTCTCTCTATTACGCGCGCACACACTCTCTCTCTCTATTACGCGCACACACACACTCTCTCTCTCTCTATTACGCGCACACACACACTCTCTCTCTATTACGCACACACACACACTCTCTCTCTCTCTATTACGCACACACACACTCCCTCTCTCTCTATTACGCACACACTCTCTCTCTATTACGCACACACTCTCTCTCTCTATTACGCACACACTCTCTCTCTCTATTACGCACACACTCTCTCTCTCTATTACGCACACACTCTCTCTCTCTATTACGCACAAACACTGTCTCTCTATTACGCGCACACACACACTCTCTCCCTCTCTCTATTACGCACACACACACTCTCTCCATTACACACACACACACTCTCTCTATTACACACACACACACTCTCTCTATTACACACACACTCTCTCTCTATTACACACACACACTCTCTCTATTACACACACACACACACACACACACACTCTCTCTTACACACACACTCTCTCTTACACACACACACACTCTCTCTTACACACACACACACTCTCTCTTACACACACACACACACTCTCTCTATTACACACACACTCTCTCTTACACACACACACACACTCTCTCTATTACACACACACTCTGTCTCTTACACACACACTCTCTCTATTACACACACACTCTCTCTCTATTACACACACTCTCTCTCTCTATTACACACACGCGCACACACTCTCTATCGCGCACACACTCTCTATCGCGCACACACTCTCTATCGCGCACACACTCTCTATTACCCGCACACACTCTCTATTACCCGCACACACTCTCTATTACCCGCACACACTCTCTATTACCCGCACACACTCTCTATTACCCGCACACACTCTCTATTACCCACACACGCACACACTCTCTATTACCCACACACGCACACACTCTCTATTACCCACACACGCACACACTCTCTATTACCCACACACGCACACACTCTCTATTACCCACACACGCACACACTCTCTATTACCCACACACGCACACACTCTCTATTACACACGCACTCTCTATTACACACGCACACTCTATTACACACGCACACTCTATTACGCACGCACACTCTATTACGCACGCACACTCTATTACGCACGCACTCTCTATTACGCACGCACTCTCTATTACGCACGCACTCTCTATTACGCACGCACTCTCTATTACGCACGCACTCTCTATTACGCACGCACTCTCTATTACGCACGCACTCTCTATTACGCACGCACTCTCTATTACGCACGCACTCTCTATTACGCACACACTCTCTATTACGCACACACTCTCTATTACGCACACACTCTCTATTACGCACACACTCTCTATTACGCACACACTCTCTATTACGCACACACTCTCTATTACGCACACACTCTCTATTACGCACACACAATCTCTCTCTATTACGCACAGACTCTCTCTCTCTATTACGCACACACTCTCTCTCACTATTACGCAGACACTCTCTCTCACTATTACGCACACACTCTCTCTCACTATTACGCACACACTCTCTCTCACTATTACGCACACACTCTCTCTCTCTATTACGCACACACTCTCTCTCTCTATTACGCACACACTCTCTCTCTCTATTACGCACACACTCTCTCTCTCTATTACGCACACACTCTCTCTCTCTATTACGCACACACTCTCTCTCTATTACGCACACACTCTCTCTCTATTATGCACACTCTCTATTACGCACACACTCTCTCTCACTATTACGCACACACTCTCTCTCACTATTACGCACACACTCTCTCTCTATTACACACACACTCTCTATTACGCACGCACACACACTCTCTATTACGCACGCACACACACTCTCTATTACGCACGCACACACACTCTCTATTACGCACACACACACACTCTCTCTATTACACACACACTCTCTCTCTATTACGCACACACTCTCTCTCTATTACGCACACACTCTCTCTCTATTACGCACACACTCTCTATGACGCACACACACACACTCTCTCTCTCTATTACGCACACACTCTCTCTCTCTCTCTATTACGCACACACTCTCTCTCTCTATTACGCACACACTCTCTCTCTCTATTACGCACACACTCTCTCTCTCTATTACGCACACACTCTCTCTCTATGACGCACACACTCTCTCTCTATGACGCACACACACACTCTCTCTCTATTACGCACACACACTCTCTCTCTCTCTATTACGCACACACACTCTCTCTCTCTCTATTACGCACACACACACTCTCTCTCTCTCTATTACGCACACACTCTCTCTCTCTATTACGCACACACTCTCTCTCTCTATTACGCACACACTCTCTCTCTCTATTACGCACAAACACTCTCTCTGTCTCTATTACGCGCACACACACTCTCTCCCTCTCTCTATTACGCGCACACACACTCTCTCCATTACGCACACACTCTCTCTCTCCATTACGCACACACTCTCTCTCTCCATTACGCACACACTCTCTCTCTCCATTACGCACACACTCTCTCTCTCCATTACGCACACACTCTCTCTCTCCATTACGCACACACTCTCTCTCCATTACGCACACACTCTCTCTCACTATTACGCACACACTCTCTCTCACTATTACGCACACACTCTCTCTCTCTATTACGCACACACTCTCTCTCTCTATTACGCACACACTCTCTCTCTCTATTACGCGCACACTCTCTCTCTATTACGCACACACTCTCTCTCTATTACGCACACTCTCTATTACGCACACACTCTCTCTCACTATTACGCACACACTCTCTCTCACTATTACGCACACACTCTCTCTCTATTACACACACACTCTCTATTACGCACGCACACACACTCTCTATTACGCACACACACACACTCTCTCTATTACACACACACTCTCTCTCTATTACGCGCACACTCTCTCTCTATTACGCACACACTCTCTCTCTATTACGCACACACTCTCTCTCTATTACGCACACACTCTCTCTCTATGACGCACACACACACACTCTCTCTCTCTATTACGCACACACACTCTCTCTCTCTCTATTACGCACACACTCTCTCTCTCTCTCTATTACGCACACACTCTCTCTCTCTATTACGCACACACTCTCTCTCTCTATTACGCACACACTCTCTCTCTCTATTACGCACACACTCTCTCTCTCTATTACGCACACACTCTCTCTCTCTATTACGCACACACTCTCTCTCTATGACGCACACACTCTCTCTCTATGACGCACACACACACTCTCTCTCTCTATTACGCACACACACTCTCTCTCTCTCTATTACGCACACACACTCTCTCTCTCTCTATTACGCACACACACACTCTCTCTCTATTACGCACACACTCTCTCTCTCTATTACGCACACACTCTCTCTCTCTATTACGCACACACTCTCTCTCTCTATTACGCACAAACACTCTCTCTGTCTCTATTACGCGCACACACACTCTCTCCCTCTCTCTATTACGCGCACACACACTCTCTCCATTACGCACACACTCTCTCTCTCCATTACGCACACACTCTCTCTCTCCATTACGCACACACTCTCTCTCTCCATTACGCACACACTCTCTCTCTCCATTACGCACACACTCTCTCTCTCCATTACGCACACACTCTCTCTCTCCATTACGCACACACTCTCTCTCTCCATTACGCACACACTCTCTCTCCATTACGCACACACTCTCTCTCTCTATTACGCACACACTCTCTCTCTCTATTACGCACACACTCTCTCTCTCTATTACGCGCACACACACTCTCTCTCTCTATTACGCGCACACACACACTCTCTCTCTCTCTATTACGTGCACACACACACTCTCTCTCTATTACGCACACACACACACTCTCTCTCTCTCTATTACGCACACACACACTCTCTCTCTCTCTATTACGCACACACTCTCTCTCTCTCTATTACGCACACACTCTCTCTCCATTACGCACACACTCTCTCTCTCTATTACGCACACACACACTCTCTCTCTCTCTATTACGCGCACACACACACTCTCTCTATTACGCACACACTCTCTCTCCATTACGCACACACTCTCTCTCCATTACGCACACACTCTCTCTCCATTACGCACACACTCTCTCTCTATTACGCACACACTCTCTATTACGCACACACTCTCTATTACGCACACACTCTCTATTACACACACACTCTCTCTCACTATTACGCACACACTCTCTCTCACTATTACGCACACACTCTCTCTCACTATTACGCACACACTCTCTCTCACTATTACGCACACACTCTCTCTAACTATTACGCACACACTCTCTCTCACTATTACGCACACACTCTCTCTCACTATTACGCACACACTCTCTCTCACTATTACGCACACACTCTCTCTCTCTATTACGCACACACTCTCTCTCTCTATTACGCACAAACTCTCTCTCTCTATTACGCACACACTCTCTCTCTCTATTACGCACACACTCTCTCTCTATTACGCACACTCTCTCTCTATTACGCACACACTCTCTCTCACTATTACGCACACACTCTCTCTCACTATTACGCACACACTCTCTCTCTATTACACACACACACACACTCTCTATTACGCACACACACACACACTCTCTCTCTATTACGCACACACTCTCTATTACACACACACTCTCTCTCTATTACGCACACACTCTCTCTCTATTACGCACACACTCTCTCTCTATGACGCACACACACACACTCTCTCTCTCTATTACGCACACACACTCTCTCTCTATTACGCGCACACACTCTCTCTCTCTATTACGCACACACTCTCTCTCTCTATTACGCACACACTCTCTCTCTCTATTACGCACACACTCTCTCTCTATTACGCACACACTCTCTCTCTATGACGCACATACTCTCTCTCTATGACGCACACACTCTCTCTCTATGACGCACACACACACACTCTCTCTCTCTATTACGCACACACACTCTCTCTCTCTCTATTACGCACACACACTCTCTCTCTCTCTATTACGCACACACACTCTCTCTCTCTATTACGCACACACACACTCTCTCTCTCTCTATTACGCACACACTCTCTCTCCATTACGCACACACTCTCTCTCTCTATTACGCACACACTCTCTCTCTCTATTACGCGCACACACACTCTCTCTCTCTCTATTACGCGCACACACACACTCTCTCTATTACGCACACACTCTCTCTCCATTACGCACACACTCTCTCTCTATTACACACACACTCTCTATTACGCACACACTCTCTATTACGCACACACTCTCTATTACGCACACACTCTCTATTACGCACACACTCTCTATTACGCACACACTCTCTCTCACTATTACGCACACACTCTCTCTCACTATTACGCACACACTCTCTCTCACTATTACGCACACACTCTCTCTAACTATTACGCACACACTCTCTCTCACTATTACGCACACACTCTCTCTCACTATTACGCACACACTCTCTCTCACTATTACGCACACACTCTCTCTCTCTATTACGCACACACTCTCTCTCTCTATTACGCACAAACTCTCTCTCTCTATTACGCACACACTCTCTCTCTCTATTACGCACACACTCTCTCTCTATTACGCACACTCTCTCTCTATTACGCACACACTCTCACTATTACGCACACACTCTCTCTCACTATTACGCACACACTCTCTCTCTATTACACACACACACACACTCTCTATTACGCACGCACACACACTCTCTATTACGCACACACACACACACTCTCTCTCTATTACGCACACACTCTCTCTCTATTACGCACACACTCTCTATTACACACACACTCTCTCTCTATTACGCACACACTCTCTCTCTATTACGCACACACTCTCTCTCTATGACGCACACACACACACTCTCTCTCTCTATTACGCACACACACTCTCTCTCTCTCTATTACGCACACACACTCTCTCTCTCTATTACGCACACACTCTCTCTCTCTATTACGCACACACTCTCTCTCTCTATTACGCACACACTCTCTCTCTATTACGCACACACTCTCTCTCTATGACGCACATACTCTCTCTCTATGACGCACACACTCTCTCTCTATGACGCACACACACACACTCTCTCTCTCTATTACGCACACACTCTCTATTACACACACACTCTCTCTCTATTACGCACACACTCTCTCTCTATTACGCACACACTCTCTCTCTATGACGCACACACACACACTCTCTCTCTCTATTACGCACACACACTCTCTCTCTCTCTATTACGCACACACACTCTCTCTCTCTATTACGCACACACTCTCTCTCTCTATTACGCACACACTCTCTCTCTCTATTACGCACACACTCTCTCTCTATTACGCACACACTCTCTCTCTATGACGCACATACTCTCTCTCTATGACGCACACACTCTCTCTCTATGACGCACACACACACACTCTCTCTCTCTATTACGCACACACACTCTCTCTCTCTCTATTACGCACACACTCTCTCTCTCCATTACGCACACACTCTCTCTCTCCATTACGCACACACTCTCTCTCCATTACGCACACACTCTCTCTCTCTATTACGCACACACTCTCTCTCTCTATTACGCACACACTCTCTCTCTCTATTACGCACACACTCTCTCTCTCTATTACGCGCGCACACACTCTCTCTCTCTATTACGCGCACACACACACTCTCTCTCTCTCTATTACGCGCACACACACACTCTCTCTCTATTACGCACACACACACACTCTCTCTCTCTCTATTACGCACACACACACTCCCTCTCTCTCTATTACGCACACACTCTCTCTCTATTACGCACACACTCTCTCTCTCTATTACGCACACACTCTCTCTCTCTATTACGCACACACTCTCTCTCTCTATTACGCACAAACACTGTCTCTCTATTACGCGCACACACACACTCTCTCCCTCTCTCTATTACGCACACACACACTCTCTCCATTACGCACACACTCTCTCTCTCCATTACGCACACACTCTCTCTCTCCATTACGCACACACTCTCTCTCCATTACGCACACACTCTCTCTCTCTATTACGCACACACTCTCTCTCTCTATTACGCACACACTCTCTCTCTCTATTACGCGCACACTCTCTCTCTCTATTACGCACACACACACTCTCTCTCTCTATTACGCGCACACACACACTCTCTCTCTCTCTATTACGCACACACTCTCTCTCTCTATTACGCACACACTCTCTCTCTCTATTACGCACACACTCTCTCTGTCTCTATTACGCACAAACACTCTCTCTGTCTCTATTACGCGCACACACACTCTCTCCATTACGCGCACACACTCTCTCTCCATTACGCACGCACTCTCTCTCCATTACGCACGCACTCTCTCTCCATTACGCACGCACTCTCTCTCCATTACGCACGCACTCTCTCTCCATTACGCACGCACTCTCTCTCTATTACGCACGCACTCTCTCTCTATTACGCACGCACTCTCTCTCGATGACGCACGCACTCTCTCTCTATTACGCACGCACACTCTCTCTATTACGCACGCACACTCTCTCTATTACGCACGCACTCTCTCTCTATTACGCACGCACTCTCTCTCTATTACGCACGCACTCTCTCTCTATTACGCACGCACTCTCTCTCTATTACGCACGCACTCTCTCTCTATTACGCACGCACTCTCTCTCGATTACGCACGCACTCTCTCTCGATTACGCACGCACTCTATTACGCACGCACTCTATTACGCACACTCTCTCTCTCTATGACGCACACTCTCTCTATGACGCACACACACTCTCTCTATTACACACACTCTCTCTCTCCATTACGCACACACTCTCTCTCCATTACGCACACACTCTCTCTCTCCATTACGCACACACTCTCTCTCTCTATTACGCACACACTCTCTCTCTCTATTACGCGCACACACACACTCTCTCTCTCTATTACGCGCACACACACACTCTCTCTCTCTCTATTACGCACACACACACACTCTCTCTCTCTCTATTACGCACACACACACTCTCTCTCTCTCTATTACGCACACACTCTCTCTCTCTATTACGCACACACTCTCTCTCTCTATTACGCGCACACACACTCTCTCTCTCTCTATTACGCGCACACACACACACTCTCTCTCTCTCTATTACGCACACACACACACTCTCTCTCTCTATTACGCACACACACACTCTCTCTCTCTCTATTACGCACACACTCTCTCTCTATTACGCACACACTCTCTCTCTCTATTACGCACACACTCTCTCTCTCTATTACGCACAAACACTCTCTCTGTCTCTATTACGCACACACACACTCTCTCCCTCTATTACGCGCACACACACTCTCTCCATTACGCACACACTCTCTCTCTCCATTACGCACACACTCTCTCTCTCTCTATTACGCACACACTCTCTCTCTCTATTACGCACACACTCTCTCTCTCTATTACGCACACTCTCTCTCTCTCTATTACGCGCACACACACACTCTCTCTCTCTATTACGCACACTCTCTCTCTCTCTATTACGCGCACACACACACTCTCTCTCTCTCCATTACGCACACACACACTCTCTCTCTCTATTACGCACACACTCTCTCTCTATTACGCACGCACTCTCTCTCTATTACGCACGCACTCTCTCTCTATTACGCACGCACTCTCTCTCTATTACGCACGCACTCTCTCTCTATTACGCACGCACTCTCTCTCTATTACGCACGCACTATTACGCACACACTCTCTCTATTACGCACACTCTCTCTATGACGCACACTCTCTCTATGACGCACACACACTCTCTCTATTACACACACTCTCTCTCTCTATTACGCGCACACACACACTCTCTCTCTCTATTACGCACACACACACTCTCTCTCTCTCTATTACACACACACACACACACTCTCTCTCTCTATTACGCACACACACACTCTCTCTCTATTACGCACACACACTCTCTCTCTCTCTATTACGCACACACACACTCTCTCTCTCTATTACGCGCACACACACACTCTCTCTCTCTCTATTACGCACACACACACTCTCTCTCTCTCTATTACGCACACACTCTCTCTCTCTATTACGCACGCACTCTCTCTCTCTCTATTACGCACGCACACACTCTCTCTCTCTCTATTACGCGCACACACACTCTCTCTCTCTCTATTACGCACACACACACTCTCTATTACGCACACACTCTCTCTCTATTACGCGCACACACACTCTCTCTCTCTCTATTACGCGCACACACACACTCTCTCTCTATTACGCACACACACACACTCTCTCTCTCTCTATTACGCACACACTCTCTCTCTCTATTACGCACGCACACACTCTCTCTCTCTCTATTACGCACGCACACACTCTCTCTCTCTCTATTACGCGCACACACACTCTCTCTCTCTATTACGCACACACACACTCTCTATTACGCACACACTCTCTCTCTATTACGCGCACACACACTCTCTCTCTCTCTATTACGCGCACACACACTCTCTCTCTCTCTATTACGCGCACACACACTCTCTCTCTCTATTACGCGCACACACACTCTCTCTCTCTCTATTACGCACACACACACACTCTCTCTCTCTCTATTACGCACACACTCTCTCTCCCTATTACGCACGCACTCTCTCTCTCTCTATTACGCACGCACACACTCTCTCTCTCTCTATTACGCGCACACACACTCTCTCTCTCTCTAATACGCACACACACACTCTCTATTACGCACACACTCTCTCTATTACGCGCACACACACTCTCTCTCTCTCTATTACGCGCACACACACTCTCTCTCTCTCTATTACGCGCACACACACTCTCTCTCTCTCTCTATTACGCGCACACACACTCTCTCTCTCTATTACGCGCACACACACTCTCTCTCTCTATTACGCGCACACACACTCTCTCTCTCTCTATTACGCGCACACACACTCTCTCTCTCTCTATTACGCGCACACACTCTCTCTCTCTCTATTACGCGCACACACACTCTCTCTCTCTATTATGCACACACACACTCACTCTATTACGCACACACTCACTCTATTACGCACACACTCACTCTATTACGCACACACTCACTCTATTACGCACACACTCACTCTATTACACACACACTCACTCTCTCTCTCTATTACGCACACACACACTCTCTCGCTATTACGCACACACACTCTATTACGCACACACTCTCTCTATTACGCACACACTCACTCTCTGTCTCTCTATTACGCGCGCACACACTCTCTCTCTCTATTACGCGCGCACACACTCTCTCTCTCTCTCTGTTACGCGCGCACACACTCTCTCTCTCTCTATTACGCGCGCACACACTCTCTCTCTCTCTATTACGCGCGCACACACTCTCTCTCTCTATTACGCACACACTCTCTCTATTACGCACACACATACTCTCTCTCTATTACGCGCACACACACTCTCTCTCTCTATTACGCGCACACACACTCTCTCTCTCTATTACGCACACACACTCTCTCTATTACGCACACACTCTCTATTACGCACTCTCTCTCTCTATTACGCGCACACACACTCTCTCTCTCCCTCTATTCCGCGCGCACACACTCTCTCTCTCTATTACGCACACACTCTCTCTATTACGCACACATTCTCTCTCTCTCTCTATTACGCGCACGCACACTCTCTCTCTCTATTACGCGCACGCACACTCTCTCTCTCTATTACGCTTACGCACACTCTCTCTCTCTATTACGCTTACGCACACTCTCTCTCTATTACGCACACACTCTCTATTACGCACACTCTCTCTCTATTACGCACTCTCTCTCTCTCTATTACGCGCACACACTCTCTCTCTCTATTACGCTTACGCACACTCTCTCTCTCTATTACGCGCACACACACTCTCTCTCTATTACGCACACACTCTCTATTACGCACTCTCTCTCTCTCTATTACGCACACACTCACTCTCTCTCTCTCTATTACGCGCACACACTCTCTCTCTCTCTATTACGCGCACACACTCTCTCTCTCTCTCTATTACGCGCACGCTCTCTCCCTCTCTCTCTCTATTACGCGCACGCACACTCTCTCTCTCTATTACGCGCACGCACACTCTCTCTCTCTATTACGCTTACGCACACTCTCTCTCTCTATTACGCGCACGCACACTCTCTCTCTATTACGCACACACTCTCTATTACGCACACTCTCTCTCTATTACGCACTCTCTCTCTCTCTATTACGCGCACGCACACTCTCTCTCTATTACGCGCACACACACTCACTCTCTATTACGCACTCTCTCTCTCTATTACGCGCACACTCTCTCTCTCTATTACGCGCACACTCTCTCTCACTATTACGCACACACTCTCTCTCACTATTACGCACACACTCTCTCTCACTATTACGCGCACACTCTCTCTCACTATTACGCGCACACTCTCTCTCACTATTACGCGCACACTCTCTCTCTCTATTACGCGCACACTCTCTCTCACTATTACGCGCACACTCTCTCTCACTATTACGCGCACACTCTCTATTACGCGCACACTCTCTATTACGCGCACACTCTCTATTACGCGCACACTCTCTATTACGCGCACACTCTCTATTACGCGCACACTCTCTATTACGCGCACACTCTCTATTACGCGCACACTCTCTATTACGCGCACACTCTCTATTACGCGCACACTCTCTATTACGCACACACTCTCTCTCTATTACGCACACACTCTCTCTCTATTACGCACACACTCTCTCTCTATTACGCACACACTCTCTCTCTATTACGCACACACTCTCTCTCTATTACGCACACACACTCTCTCTATTACGCACACACTCTCTATTACGCACACACTCTCTATTACGCACACACTCTCTATTACGCACACACTCTCTATTACGCACACACTCTCTATTACGCACACACTCTCTCTCTATTACGCACACACTCTCTCTCTATTACGCACACACTCTCTCTCTATTACGCACACACTCTCTCTCTATTACGCACACACTCTCTCTCTATTACGCACACACTCTCTCTATTACGCACACACTCTCTATTACGCACACACTCTCTATTACGCACACACTCTCTATTACGCACACACTCTCTATTACGCACACACTCTCTATTACGCACACACTCTCTATTACGCACACACTCTCTATTACGCACACACTCTCTATTACGCACACACTCTCTATTACGCACACACTCTCTATTACGCACACACTCTCTATTACGCACACACTCTCTCTTACGCACACACTCTCTACTACGCACACACTCTCTACTACGCACACACTCTCTACTACGCACACACTCTCTACTACGCACACACTCTCTATTACGCACACACTCTCTATTACGCACACACTCTCTACTACGCACACACTCTCTACTACGCACACACTCTCTATTACGCACACACTCTCTATTACGCACACACTCTCTATTACGCACACACTCTCTATTACGCACACACTCTCTATTACGCACACACTCTCTATTACGCACACACTCTCTATGACGCACACACTCTCTATGACGCACACACTCTCTATGACGCACACACTCTCTATTACGCACACACTCTCTATTACGCACACACTCTCTATTACGCACACACTCTCTATTACGCACACACTCTCTATTACGCACACACTCTCTATTACGCACACACTCTCTCTCTATTACGCACACACTCTCTCTCTATTACGCACACACTCTCTCTCTATTACGCACACACACTCTCTCTATTACGCACACACACTCTCTCTATTACGCACACACACTCTCTCTATTACGCACACACTCTCTATTACGCACACACTCTCTATTACGCACACACTCTCTATTACGCACACACTCTCTATTACGCACACACTCTCTATTACACACACACTCTCTATTACACACACACTCTCTATTACACACACACTCTCTATTACACACACACTCTCTATTACACACACACTCTCTATTACACACACACTCTCTATTACACACACTCTCTCTATTACGCACACACACTCTCTCTCTATTACGCACACACACTCTCTCTCTATTACGCACACACAATCTCTCTCTATTACACACACACACACACACACTCTCTCTCTCTATTACGCACACACTCTCTCTCACTATTACGCACACACTCTCTCTCACTATTACGCACACACTCTCTCTCACTATTACGCACACACTCTCTCTCACTATTACGCACACACTCTCTCTCACTATTACGCACACACTCTCTCTCACTATTACGCACACACTCTCTCTCTCTATTACGCACACACACACACACACTCACTCTCTCTTACACACACACTCTCTCTTACGCACACACTCTCTATTACGCACACACTCTCTATTACGCACACACTCTCTATTACGCACACACTCTCTATTACGCACACACTCTCTCTCTATTACGCACACACTCTCTCTCTATTACGCACACACTCTCTCTCTATTACGCACACACTCTCTCTCTATTACGCACACACACTCTCTCTATTACGCACACACACTCTCTCTATTACGCACACACACTCTCTCTATTACGCACACACGCTCTCTCTATTACGCACACACTCTCTCTCACTATTACGCACACACTCTCTCTCACTATTACGCACACACTCTCTCTCACTATTACGCACACACTCTCTCTCACTATTACGCACACACTCTCTCTCACTATTACGCACACACTCTCTCTCTCTATTACGCACACACTCTCTCTATTACGCACACACTCTCTCTCTATTACGCACACACTCTCTCTCTATTACGCACACACTCTCTCTCTATTACGCACACACTCTCTCTCTATTACGCACACACTCTCTCTCTATTACGCACACACTCTCTCTCTATTACGCACACACTCTCTCTCACTATTACGCACACACTCTCTCTCACTATTACGCACACACTCTCTCTCTATTACACACACACTCTCTATTACGCACGCACACTCTCTATTACGCACACACACACACACACTCTCTATTACACACACACACTCACTCTCTATTACACACACACTCTCTATTACACACACACTCTCTATTACACACACACTCTCTGTTACACACACACTCTCTGTTACACACACACTCTCTGTTACACACACACTCTCTGTTACACACACACTCTCTGTTACACACACACTCTCTATTACACACACACTCTCTATTACACACACACACTCTCTATTACACACACACTCTCTCTCTATTACGCACACACTCTCTCTCTATTACGCACACACACTCTCTCTATTACGCACACACAGTCTCTCTATTACGCACACACACTCTCTCTATTACGCACACACACTCTCTCTATTACGCACACACACTCTCTCTATTACACACACACTCTCTATTACACACACACTCTCTCTCTATTACGCACACACTCTCTCTCTATTACGCACAAACTCTCTCTCTATTATGCACAAACTCTCTCTCTCTCTATTACGCACACACACTCTCTCTATTACGCACACACAATCTCTCTATTACGCACACACTCTCTATTACGCACAAACTCTCTCTCTCTCTATTACGCACACACACACACTCTCTCTCTATTACGCACACACTCTCTCTCTATTACGCACACACAATCTCTCTCTATTACGCACACACTCTCTATTACGCACACACTCTCTCTCTATTACGCACACACACTCTCTCTATTACGCACACACAATCTCTCTCTATTACGCACACACTATTACGCACACACTCTCTCTCTATTACGCACACACTCTCTCTCTATTACGCACAAACGCTCTCTCTCTCTATTACGCACACACACACACACACTCTCTCTCTATTACGCACACACTCTCTCTCTATTACGCACACACACTCTCTCTATTACGCACACACACTCTCTCTATTACGCACACACACTCTCTCTATTACGCACACACAATCTCTCTCTATTACGCACACACAATCTCTCTCTATTACGCACACACAATCTCTCTCTATTACGCACACACTCTCTATTACGCACACACTCTCTATTACGCACACACTCTCTATTACGCACACACTCTCTCTCTATTACGCACACACTCTCTCTCTATTACGCACACACACTCTCTCTATTACACACACACTCTCTCTCTCTATTACACACACTCTATTACACATACACACACTCTATTACACACACACACTCTCTCTTTATTACACACACACACACACTCTCTCTTTATTACACACACACACTCTCTCTATTACACACACACTCTCTCTATTACGCACACACTCTCTCTATTACGCACACACTCTCTCTATTACGCACACACTCTCTATTACGCACACACTCTCTATTACGCACACACTCTCTATTACGCACTCTCTCTCTCTCTATTACGCACACACTCACTCTCTCTCTCTCTATTACGCGCACACACTCTCTCTCTCTCTATTACGCACTCTCTCTCTCTATTACGCGCACACTCACTCTCTCTCTCTATTACGCGCACGCACTCTCTCTCTCTCTATTACGCGCACGCACTCTCTCTCTCTCTATTACGCGCACGCACTCTCTCTCTCTCTATTACGCGCACGCTCTCTCTCTCTCTCTATTACGCGCACGCACACTCTCTCTCTCTATTACGCTTACGCACACTCTCTCTCTCTATTACGCGCACGCACACTCTCTCTCTCTATTACGCGCACGCACACTCTCTCTCTATCTCTCTATTACGCACACACAATCTCTCTCTATTACGCACACACTCTCTATTACGCACACACTCTCTCTCTATTACGCACACACACTCTCTCTATTACGCACACACAATCTCTCTCTATTACGCACACACTATTACGCACACACTCTCTCTCTATTACGCACACACTCTCTCTCTATTACGCACAAACGCTCTCTCTCTCTATTACGCACACACACACACACACTCTCTCTCTATTACGCACACACTCTCTCTCTATTACGCACACACACTCTCTCTATTACGCACACACACTCTCTCTATTACGCACACACACTCTCTCTATTACGCACACACAATCTCTCTCTATTACGCACACACAATCTCTCTCTATTACGCACACACAATCTCTCTCTATTACGCACACACTCTCTATTACGCACACACTCTCTATTACGCACACACTCTCTATTACGCACACACTCTCTATTACGCACACACTCTCTCTCTATTACGCACACACACTCTCTCTATTACACACACACTCTCTCTCTCTATTACACACACTCTATTACACATACACACACTCTATTACACACACACACTCTCTCTTTATTACACACACACACACACTCTCTCTTTATTACACACACACACTCTCTCTATTACACACACACTCTCTCTATTACGCACACACTCTCTCTATTACGCACACACTCTCTCTATTACGCACACACTCTCTATTACGCACACACTCTCTATTACGCACACACTCTCTATTACGCACTCTCTCTCTCTCTATTACGCACACACTCACTCTCTCTCTCTCTATTACGCGCACACACTCTCTCTCTCTCTATTACGCACTCTCTCTCTCTATTACGCGCACACTCACTCTCTCTCTCTATTACGCGCACGCACTCTCTCTCTCTCTATTACGCGCACGCACTCTCTCTCTCTCTATTACGCGCACGCTCTCTCTCTCTCTCTATTACGCGCACGCTCTCTCTCTCTCTCTATTACGCGCACGCACACTCTCTCTCTCTATTACGCTTACGCACACTCTCTCTCTCTATTACGCGCACGCACACTCTCTCTCTCTATTACGCGCACGCACACTCTCTCTCTATTACGCACACTCTCTCTCTATTACGCACTCTCTCTCTATTACGCACTCTCTCTCTATTACGCACTCTCTCTCTCTCTATTACGCGCACGCACACTCTCTCTCTATTACGCGCACACTCTCTCTCACTATTACGCGCACACTCTCTCTCACTATTACGCGCACACTCTCTCTCACTATTACGCGCACACTCACTCTCTATTACGCGCACACTCACTCTCTATTACGCACACACTCTCTATTACGCACACACTCTCTATTACGCACACACTCACTCTCTATTACGCACACACTCTCTATTACGCACGCACTCTCTATTACGCACGCACTCTCTATTACGCACGCACTCTCTATTACGCACGCACTCTCTATTACGCACGCACTCTCTATTACGCACGCACTCTCTATTACGCACGCACTCTCTATTACGCACGCACTCTCTATTACGCACACACTCTCTATTACGCACACACTCTCTATTACGCACACACTCTCTATTACGCACACACTCTCTATTACGCACACACTCTCTATTACGCACACACTCTCTATTACGCACACACTCTCTATTACGCACACACTCTCTATTACGCACACACTCTCTATTACGCACACACTCTCTATTACGCACACACTCTCTATTACGCACACACTCTCTATTACGCACACACTCTCTATTACGCACACACTCTCTATTACGCACACACTCTCTATTACGCACACACTCTCTATTACGCACACACTCTCTATTACGCACACACTCTCTATTACGCACACACTCTCTATTACGCACACACTCTCTATTACGCACACACTCTCTATTACGCACACACTCTCTATTACGCACACACTCTCTATTACGCACACACTCTCTATTACGCACACACTCTCTATTACGCACACACTCTCTATTACGCACACACTCTCTATTACGCACACACTCTCTATTACGCACACACTCTCTCTCTATTACGCACACACACTCTCTCTATTACGCACACACTCTCTATTACGCACACACTCTCTATTACGCACACACTCTCTATTACACACACACTCTCTATTACACACACACTCTCTATTACACACACACTCTCTATTACACACACACTCTCTATTACGCACACACACTCTCTCTATTACGCACACACACTCTCTCTCTATTACGCACACACAATCTCTCTCTATTACGCACACACAATCTCTCTCTATTACACACACACACACACACACACACACACACTCTCTCTCTCTATTACGCACACACTCTCTCTCACTATTACGCACACACTCTCTCTCACTATTACGCACACACTCTCTCTCACTATTACGCACACACTCTCTCTCACTATTACGCACACACTCTCTCTCACTATTACGCACACACTCTCTCTCACTATTACGCACAAACTCTCTCTCTATTACGCACACACTCTCTCTCTATTACGCACACACTCTCTCTCTATTACGCACACACTCTCTCTCTATTACGCACACACTCTCTCTCACTATTACGCACACACTCTCTCTCTATTACACACACACTCTCTATTACGCACGCACACTCTCTATTACGCACACACACACACACTCACTCTCTCTTACACACACACTCTCTCTTACACACACACTCTCTATTACGCACACACTCTCTATTACGCACACACTCTCTATTACGCACACACTCTCTATTACGCACACACTCTCTATTACGCACACACTCTCTCTCTATTACGCACACACTCTCTCTCTATTACGCACACACACTCTATTACGCACACACACTCTCTCTATTACGCACACACACTCTCTCTTACGCACACACACTCTCTCTATTACGCACACACACTCTCTCTATTACGCACACACTCTCTCTCACTATTACGCACACACTCTCTCTCACTATTACGCACACACTCTCACTATTACGCACACACTCTCTCACACTATTACGCACACACTCTCTCTCACTATTACGCACACACTCTCTCTCACTATTACGCACACACTCTCTCTCACTATTACGCACACACTCTCTCTCACTATTACGCACACACTCTCTCTCTTTATTACGCACACACTCTCTCTATTACGCACACACTCTCTCTCTATTACGCACACACTCTCTCTCTATTACGCACACACTCTCTCTCTATTACGCACACACTCTCTCTCTATTACGCACACACTCTCTCTCACTATTACGCACACACTCTCTCTCTATTACACACACACTCTCTATTACGCACGCACACTCTCTATTACGCACACACACACACACACTCTCTCTCTATTACACACACACTCTCTATTACACACACACTCTCTATTACACACACTCTCTATTACACACACACTCTCTATTACACACACACACTCTCTATTACACACACACTCTCTCTCTATTACGCACACACTCTCTCTCTATTACGCACACACTCTCTCTCTATTACGCACACACACTCTCTCTATTACGCACGCACACACTCTCTCTCTCTCTATTACGCACGCACACACTCTCTCTCTCTCTATTACGCGCACACACACTCTCTCTCTCTATTACGCACACACACACTCTCTATTACGCACACACTCTCTCTCTATTACGCGCACACACACTCTCTCTCTCTCTATTACGCGCACACACACTCTCTCTCTCTCTATTACGCGCACACACACTCTCTCTCTCTATTACGCGCACACACACACTCTCTCTCTCTATTACGCACACACACACACTCTCTCTCTCTATTACGCACACACTCTCTCTCTCTCTATTACGCACGCACACACTCTCTCTCTCTCTATTACGCGCACACACACTCTCTCTCTCTCTATTACGCACACACACACTCTCTATTACGCACACACTCTCTCTCTATTACGCGCACACACACTCTCTCTCTCTCTATTACGCGCACACACACTCTCTCTCTCTCTATTACGCGCACACACACTCTCTCTCTCTATTACGCGCACACACACTCTCTCTCTCTATTACGCGCACACACACTCTCTCTCTCTCTATTACGCGCACACACACTCTCTCTCTCTCTATTACGCGCACACCCTCTCTCTCTCTCTATTACGCGCACACACTCTCTCTCTCTCTATTACGCGCACACACACTCTCTCTCTCTATTATGCACACACACACTCACTCTATTAGGCACACACTCACTCTATTACGCACACACTCACTCTATTACGCACACACTCACTCTATTACGCACACACTCACTCTATTACGCACACACTCACTCTATTACGCACACACTCACTCTCTCTCTCTATTACGCACACACACACTCTCTCGCTATTACGCACACACACTCTATTACGCACACACTCTCTCTATTACGCACACACTCACTGTCTCTCTATTACGCGCGCACACACTCTCTCTCTCTATTACGCGCGCACACACTCTCTCTCTCTCTCTGTTACGCGCGCACACACTCTCTCTCTCTCTATTACGCGCGCACACACTCTCTCTCTCTCTATTACGCGCGCACACACTCTCTCTCTCTCTATTACGCGCGCACACACTCTCTCTCTCTCTATTACGCGCGCACACACTCTCTCTCTCTCTATTACGCGCGCACACACTCTCTCTCTCTATTACGCACACACTCTCTCTATTACGCACACACATACTCTCTCTCTATTACGCGCACACACACTCTCTCTCTCTATTACGCGCACACACACTCTCTCTCTCTATTACGCGCACACACACTCTCTCTCTCTATTACGCGCACACACACTCTCTCTATTACGCGCACACACACTCTCTCTATTACGCGCACACACACTCTCTCTATTACGCACACACTCTCTATTACGCACTCTCTCTCTCTATTACGCGCACACACACTCTCTCTCTCCCTCTATTCCGCGCGCACACACTCTCTCTCTCTATTACGCACACACTCTCTCTATTACGCACACATTCTCTCTCTCTCTCTATTACGCGCACGCACACTCTCTCTCTCTATTACGCGCACGCACACTCTCTCTCTCTATTACGCTTACGCACACTCTCTCTCTCTATTACGCTTACGCACACTCTCTCTCTCTATTACGCGCACACACACTCTCTCTCTATTACGCACACACTCTCTATTACGCACACTCTCTCTCTATTACGCACTCTCTCTCTCTCTATTACGCGCACACACTCTCTCTCTCTATTACGCTTACGCACACTCTCTCTCTCTATTACGCGCACACACACTCTCTATTACGCACACACTCTCTATTACGCACTCTCTCTCTCTCTATTACGCACACACTCACTCTCTCTCTCTCTATTACGCGCACGCACACTCTCTCTCTCTATTACGCGCACGCACACTCTCTCTCTCTATTACGCGCACGCACACTCTCTCTCTCTATTACGCTTACGCACACTCTCTCTCTCTATTACGCGCACGCACACTCTCTCTATTACGCGCACGCACACTCTCTCTCTCTATTACGCGCACGCACACTCTCTCTCTCTATTACGCTTACGCACACTCTCTCTCTCTATTACGCGCACGCACACTCTCTCTCTATTACGCACACACTCTCTATTACGCACACTCTCTCTCTATTACGCGCACGCACACTCTCTCTCTATTACGCGCACACACACTCACTCTCTATTACGCACTCTCTCTCTCTATTACGCGCACACTCTCTCTCTCTATTACGCGCACACTCTCTCTCACGCGCACACTCTCTATTACGCGCACACTCTCTATTACGCGCACACTCTCTATTACGCGCACACTCTCTATTACGCGCACACTCTCTATTACGCGCACACTCTCTATTACGCGCACACTCTCTATTACGCGCACACTCTCTATTACGCGCACACTCTCTATTACGCGCACACTCTCTATTACGCGCACACTCTCTATTACGCGCACACTCTCTATTACGCGCACACTCTCTATTACGCGCACCCTCTCTATTACGCGCACCCTCTCTATTACGCACACACTCTCTATTACGCACACACTCTCTATTACGCACACACTCTCTATTACGCACACACTCTCTATTACGCACACACTCTCTATTCCGCACACACTCTCTATTCCGCACACACTCTCTATTACGCACACACTCTCTATTACGCACACACTCTCTATTCCGCACACACTCTCTATTCCGCACACACTCTCTATTCCGCACACACTCTCTATTCCGCACACACTCTCTATTCCGCACACACTCTCTATTACGCACACACTCTCTATTACGCACACACTCTCTATTACGCACACACTCTCTATTACGCACACACTCTCTCTCTATTACGCACACACTCTCTCTCTATTACGCACACACTCTCTCTCTATTACGCACACACTCTCTCTCTATTACGCACACACTCTCTCTCTATTACGCACACTCTCTCTATTACGCACACACTCTCTATTACGCACACACTCTCTATTACGCACACACTCTCTATTACGCACACACTCTCTATTACGCACACACTCTCTATTACGCACACACTCTCTATTACGCACACACTCTCTACTACGCACACACTCTCTACTACGCACACACTCTCTACTACGCACACACTCTCTACTACGCACACACTCTCTACTACGCACACACTCTCTACTACGCACACACTCTCTACTACGCACACACTCTCTACTACGCACACACTCTCTACTACGCACACACTCTCTACTACGCACACACTCTCTATTACGCACACACTCTCTATTACGCACACACTCTCTATTACGCACACACTCTCTATTACGCACACACTCTCTATTACGCACACACTCTCTATTACGCACACACTCTCTATTACGCACACACTCTCTATTACACTCACACTCTCTATTACGCACACACTCTCTATGACGCACACACTCTCTATGACGCACACACTCTCTATGACGCACACACTCTCTATGACGCACACACTCTCTATTACGCACACACTCTCTATTACGCACACACTCTCTCTCTATTACGCACACACTCTCTCTCTATTACGCACACACTCTCTCTCTATTACGCACACACTCTCTCTCTATTACGCACACACACTCTCTCTATTACGCACACACACTCTCTCTATTACGCACACACACTCTCTCTATTACGCACACACACTCTCTCTATTACACACACTCTCTCTATTACACACACACTCTCTATTACACACACACTCTCTATTACACACACACTCTCTATTACACACACACACTCTATTACACACACACTCTCTATTACACACACACTCTCTATTACACACACACTCTCTATTACACACACACTCTCTATTACACACACACACTCTCTCTATTACGCACACACACTCTCTCTCTATTACGCACACACACTCTCTCTCTATTACGCACACACAATCTCTCTCTATTACACACACACACACACACACACACACTCTCTCTCTCTATTACGCACACACTCTCTCTCTCTATTACGCACACACTCTCTCTCACTATTACGCACACACTCTCTCTCACTATTACGCACACACTCTCTCTCACTATTACGCACACACTCTCTCTCACTATTACGCACACACTCTCTCTCACTATTACGCACACACTCTCTCTCACTATTACGCACACACTCTCTCTCACTATTACGCACACACTCTCTCTCACTATTACGCACACACTCTCTCTCACTATTACGCACACACTCTCTCTCACTATTACGCACACACTCTCTCTCTATTACGCACACACTCTCTCTCTATTACGCGCACACTCTCTCTCTATTACGCACACACTCTCTCTCTATTACGCACACACTCTCTCTCACTATTACGCACACACTCTCTCTCACTATTACGCACACACTCTCTCTCTATTACACACACACTCTCTATTACGCACGCACACTCTCTATTACGCACACACACACACACACACTCACTCTCTCTTACACACACACTCTCTCTTACGCACACACTCTCTATTACGCACACACTCTCTATTACGCACACACTCTCTATTACGCACACACTCTCTATTACGCACACACTCTCTCTCTATTACGCACACACTCTCTCTCTATTACGCACACACTCTCTCTCTATTACGCACACACTCTCTCTCTATTACGCACACACACTCTCTCTATTACGCACACACACTCTCTCTATTACGCACACACACTCTCTCTATTACGCACACACTCTCTCTCACTATTACGCACACACTCTCTCTCACTATTACGCACACACTCTCTCTCACTATTACGCACACACTCTCTCTCACTATTACGCACACACTCTCTCTCTCTATTACGCACACACTCTCTCTATTACGCACACACTCTCTCTCTATTACGCACACACTCTTTCTCTATTACGCACACACTCTCTCTCTATTACGCACACACTCTCTCTCTATTACGCACACACTCTCTCTCACTATTACGCACACACTCTCTCTCACTATTACGCACACACTCTCTCTCTATTACACACACACTCTCTATTACGCACGCACACTCTCTATTACGCACACACAAACACACTCTCTCTCTATTACACACACACACTCACTCTCTATTACACACACACTCTCTATTACACACACACTCTCTATTACACACACACTCTCTGTTACACACACACTCTCTGTTACACACACACTCTCTGTTACACACACACTCTCTATTACACACACACTCTCTATTACACACACACACTCTCTATTACACACACACTCTCTCTCTATTACGCACACACTCTCTATTACGCACACACTCTCTCTCGATTACGCACACACTCTCTCTCTATTACGCACACACACTCTCTCTATTACGCACACACAGTCTCTCTATTACGCACACACACTCTCTCTATTACGCACACACACTCTCTCTATTACGCACACACACTCTCTCTATTACGCACACACACTCTCTATTACACACACACTCTCTATTACACACACACTCTCTCTCTATTACGCACACACTCTCTCTCTATTACGCACAAACTCTCTCTCTATTATGCACAAACTCTCTCTCTCTCTATTACGCACACACACTCTCTCTATTACGCACACACAATCTCTCTATTACGCACACACTCTCTATTACGCACAAACTCTCTCTCTCTCTATTACGCACACACACACACTCTCTCTCTATTACGCACACACTCTCTCTCTATTACGCACACACAATCTCTCTCTATTACGCACACACTCTCTATTACGCACACACTCTCTCTCTATTACGCACACACAATCTCTCTCTATTACGCACACACTATTACGCACACACTCTCTCTCTATTACGCACACACTCTCTCTCTATTACGCACAAACGCTCTCTCTCTCTATTACGCACACACACACACACACTCTCTCTCTATTACGCACACACTCTCTCTCTATTACGCACACACACTCTCTCTATTACGCACACACACTCTCTCTATTACGCACACACACTCTCTCTATTACGCACACACACTCTCTCTATTACGCACACACAATCTCTCTCTATTACGCACACACAATCTCTCTCTATTACGCACACACTCTCTATTACGCACACACTCTCTCTCTATTACGCACACACTCTCTCTCTATTACGCACAAACTCTCTCTCTCTCTATTACGCACACACTCTCTCTCTATTACGCACAAACTCTCTCTCTATTACGCACAAACTCTCTCTCTATTACGCACAAACTCTCTCTCTCACTATTACGCACACACACTCTCTCTATTACGCACATACAATCTCTCTATTACGCACACACTCTCTATTACGCACAAACTCTCTCTCTCTCTATTACACACACACACACACACACTCTCTCTCTATTACGCACACACTCTCTCTCTATTACGCACACACAATCTCTCTCTATTACGCACACACTCTCTATTACACACACACTCTCTCTCTATTACGCACACACTCTCTCTCTATTACGCACACACACTCTCTCTATTACGCACACACACTCTCTCTATTACGCACACACAATCTCTCTCTATTACGCACACACTCTCTATTACGCACACACTCTCTCTCTATTACGCACAAACGCTCTCTCTCTCTATTACGCACACACACACACACTCTCTCTCTATTACGCACACACTCTCTCTCTCTCTATTACGCACACACTCTCTCTCTCTCTATTACGCGCGCACACACTCTCTCTCTCTCTATTACGCGCGCACACACTCTCTCTCTCTATTACGCACACACTCTCTCTATTACGCACACACTCACTCTCTCTCTCTATTACGCGCACACATACTCTCTCTCTATTACGCGCACACACACTCTCTCTCTCTATTACGCGCACACACACTCTCTCTCTCTATGACGCGCACACACACTCTCTCTATTACGCGCACACACACTCTCTCTCTATTACGCACACTCTCTCTCTCTATTACGCGCACACACACTCTCTCTATTACGCGCACACACACTCTCTCTATTACGCGCACACACACTCTCTCTATTACGCGCACACACACTCTCTCTATTACGCGCACACACACTCTCTCTATTACGCACACACTCTCTATTACGCACTCTCTCTCTCTATTACGCGCGCACACACTCTCTCTCTCTCTATTCCGCGCGCACACACTCTCTCTCTCTATTACGCACACACTCTCTCTATTACGCACACACTCTCTCTCTCTCTCTATTACGCGCACGCACACTCTCTCTCTCTATTACGCTTACGCACACTCTCTCTCTCTATTACGCTTACGCACACTCTCTCTCTCTATTACGCGCACACACACTCTCTCTCTCTATTACGCGCACACACACTCTCTCTCTATTACGCACACACTCTCTATTACGCACACTCTCTCTCTATTACGCACTCTCTCTCTCTCTATTACGCGCACACACTCTCTCTCTATTACGCTTACGCACACTCTCTCTCTCTATTACGCGCACACACACTCTCTATTACGCACACACTCTCTATTACGCACTCTCTCTCTCTCTATTACGCACACACTCACTCTCTCTCTCTCTATTACGCGCACACACTCTCTCTCTCTCTATTACGCACTCTCTCTCTCTATTACGCGCACACTCACTCTCTCTCTCTATTACGCGCACGCACTCTCTCTCTCTCTATTACGCGCACGCTCTCTCTCTCTCTCTATTACGCGCACGCTCTCTCTCTCTCTCTCTATTACGCGCACGCACACTCTCTCTCTCTATTACGCTTACGCACACTCTCTCTCTCTATTACGCGCACGCACACTCTCTCTCTCTATTACGCGCACGCACACTCTCTCTCTCTATTACGCGCACGCACACTCTCTATTACGCACTCTCTCTCTATTACGCACTCTCTCTCTCTATTACGCACACACTCACTCTCTCTCTCTCTATTACGCGCACACACTCTCTCTCTCTCTATTACGCACTCTCTCTCTCTATTACGCGCACACTCACTCTCTCTCTCTATTACGCGCACGCACTCTCTCTCTCTCTATTACGCGCACGCTCTCTCTCTCTCTCTATTACGCGCACGCTCTCTCTCTCTCTCTCTATTACGCGCACGCACACTCTCTCTCTCTATTACGCTTACGCACACTCTCTCTCTCTATTACGCGCACGCACACTCTCTCTCTCTATTACGCGCACGCACACTCTCTCTCTCTATTACGCGCACGCACACTCTCTATTACGCACTCTCTCTCTATTACGCACTCTCTCTCTCTCTATTACGCGCACGCACACTCTCTCTCTATTACGCGCACACACACTCACTCTCTATTACGCACTCTCTCTCTCTATTACGCACACACTCTCTATTACGCACACACTCTCTCTTACGCACACACTCTCTCTTACGCACACACTCTCTCTTACGCACACACTCTCTCTTACGCACACACTCTCTCTTACGCACACACTCTCTATTACACACTCTCTATTACGCACACACTCTCTATTACGCACACACTCTCTATTACGCACACACTCTCTATTACGCACACACTCTCTATTACGCACACACTCTCTATTACGCACACACTCTCTATTACGCACACACTCTCTATTACGCACACACTCTCTATTACGCACACACTCTCTATTACGCACACACTCTCTATTACGCACACACTCTCTATTACGCACACACTCTATTACGCACACACTCTCTATTACGCACACACTCTCTATTACGCACACACTCTCTATTACGCACACACTCTCTATTACGCACACACTCTCTATTACGCACACACTCTCTATTACGCACACACTCTCTATTACGCACACACTCTCTATTACGCACACACTCTCTATTACGCACACACTCTCTATTACGCACACACTCTCTATTACGCACACACTCTCTATTACGCACACACTCTCTATTACGCACACACTCTCTATTACGCACACACTCTCTATTACGCACACACTCTCTATTACGCACACACTCTCTATTACGCACACACTCTCTATTACGCACACACTCTCTATTACGCACACACTCTCTATTACGCACACACTCTCTATTACGCACACACTCTCTCTCTATTACGCACACACTCTCTCTCTATTACGCACACACTCTCTCTCTATTACGCACACACTCTCTATTACGCACACACACTCTCTCTATTACGCACACACTCTCTATTACCCACACACTCTCTATTACGCACACACTCTCTATTACGCACACACTCTCTATTACACACACACTCTCTATTACACACACACTCTCTATTACACACACACTCTCTATTACGCACACACACTCTCTCTATTACGCACACACACTCTCTCTCTATTACGCACACACAATCTCTCTCTATTACGCACACACAATCTCTCTCTATTACACACACACACACACACACTCTCTCTCTCTATTACGCACACACTCTCTCTCACTATTACGCACACACTCTCTCTCACTATTACGCACACACTCTCTCTCACTATTACGCACACACTCTCTCTCACTATTACGCACACACTCTCTCTCACTATTACGCACACACTCTCTCTCACTATTACGCACACACTCTCTCTCACTATTACGCACACACTCTCTCTCTATTACGCACACACTCTCTCTCTATTACGCACACACTCTCTCTCTATTACGCACACACTCTCTCTCTATTACGCACACACTCTCTCTCTATTACGCACACACTCTCTCTCACTATTACGCACACACTCTCTCTCACTATTACGCACACACTCTCTCTCTATTACACACACACTCTCTATTACGCACGCACACTCTCTATTACGCACACACACTCACTCTCTCTTACACACACTCTCTTACACACACACTCTCTATTACGCACACACTCTCTATTACGCACACACTCTCTATTACGCACACACTCTCTATTACGCACACACTCTCTATTACGCACACACTCTCTATTACGCACACACTCTCTATTACGCACACACTCTCTCTCTATTACGCACACACTCTCTCTCTATTACGCACACACTCTCTCTCTATTACGCACACACTCTCTCTCTATTACGCACACACACTCTATTACGCACACACACTCTCTCTATTACGCACACACACTCTCTCTATTACGCACACACTCTCTCTCTATTACGCACACACACTCTCTCTATTACGCACACACACTCTCTCTATTACGCACACACACTCTCTCTATTACGCACACACTCTCTCTCACTATTACGCACACACTCTCTCTCACTATTACGCACACACTCTCTCTCACTATTACGCACACACTCTCTCACACTATTACGCACACACTCTCTCTCACTATTACGCACACACTCTCTCTCACTATTACGCACACACTCTCTCTCACTATTACGCACACACTCTCTCTCTTTATTACGCACACACTCTCTCTATTACGCACACACTCTCTCTCTATTACGCACACACTCTCTCTCTATTACGCACACACTCTCTCTCTATTACGCACACACTCTCTCTCTATTACGCACACACTCTCTCTCTATTACGCACACACTCTCTCTCACTATTACGCACACACTCTCTCTCACTATTACGCACACACTCTCTCTCTATTACACACACACTCTCTATTACGCACGCACACTCTCTATTACGCACACACACACACACACTCTCTCTCTATTACACACACACTCTCTATTACACACACACTCTCTATTACACACACACACTCTCTATTACACACACACTCTCTCTATTACGCACACACTCTCTCTCTATTACGCACACACTCTCTCTCTATTACGCACACACACTCTCTCTATTACGCACACACTCTCTCTCTATTACGCACACACACTCTCTCTATTACGCACACACACTCTCTCTATTACGCACACACAATCTCTCTCTATTACGCACACACAATCTCTCTCTATTACGCACACACTCTCTATTACGCACACACTCTCTCTCTATTACGCACACACTCTCTCTCTATTACGCACAAACTCTCTCTCCCTCTATTACGCACACACTCTCTCTCTATTACGCACAAACTCTCTCTCTATTATGCACAAACTCTCTCTCTCTCTATTACGCACACACACTCTCTCTATTACGCACACACAATCTCTCTATTACGCACACACTCTCTATTACGCACAAACTCTCTCTCTCTCTATTACGCACACACACACACACTCTCTCTCTATTACGCACACACAATCTCTCTCTATTACGCACACACTCTCTATTACGCACACACTCTCTCTCTATTACGCACACACTCTCTCTCTATTACGCACACACAATCTCTCTCTATTACGCACACACTCTCTATTACGCACACACTCTCTCTCTATTACGCACACACTCTCTCTCTATTACGCACAAACGCTCTCTCTCTCTCTATTACGCACACACACACACACACACACTCTCTCTCTATTACGCACACACTCTCTCTCTATTACGCACACACACTCTCTCTATTACGCACACACACTCTCTCTATTACGCACACACTCTCTCTCTATTACGCACACACTCTCTCTCTATTACGCACACACTCTCTCTCTATTACGCACACACACTCTCTCTATTACGCACACACACTCTCTCTATTACGCACACACACTCTCTCTATTACGCACACACTCTCTCTCTATTACGCACACACAATCTCTCTCTATTACGCACACACTCTCTATTACGCACACACTCTCTCTCTATTACGCACACACTCTCTCTCTATCACGCACAAACGCTCTCTCTCTCTATTACGCACACACACACACTCTCTCTCTATTACGCACACACTCACTCTCTCTCTATTACGCACACACTCTCTCTCTCTCTATTACGCACACACACACACACACTCTCTCTCTATTACGCACACACTCACTCGCTCTCTATTACGCACACACTCTCTCTCTCTCTATTACGCACACACACACACACTCTCTCTCTATTACGCACACACTCTCTCTCTATTACGCACAAACTCTCTCTCTCTCTATTACGCACACACACACACACTCTCTCTCTATTACGCACACACACTCTCTCTATTACGCACACACACTCTCTCTATTACGCACACACAATCTCTCTCAATTACGCACACACTCTCTCTCTATTACGCACAAACTCTCTCTCTATTACGCACAAACTCTCTCTCTCTCTATTACGCACACACACACACACTCTCTCTCTATTACACACACACTCTCTCTCTCTCTATTACGCACACACTCTCTCTCTCTCTATTACGCACACACTCTCTCTCTCTATTACGCACACACTCTCTCTCTATTACGCACACACTCTCTCTCTATTACGCACACACTCTCTCTCTATTACGCACACACTCTCTCTCTATTACGCACACTCTCTCTCTATTACGCACAAACTCTCTCTCTCTCTATTACGCACACACTCTCTCTCTCTCTCTCTTACGCGCACACACTCTCTCTCTCTTACGCGCACACACTCTCTCTCTCTTACGCGCACACACTCTCTCTCTCTTACGCGCACACACTCTCTCTCTCTTACGCGCACACACTCTCTCTCTCTTACGCGCACACACTCTCTCTCTCTTACGCGCACACACTCTCTCTCTCTCTTACGCGCACACACACTCTCTCTCTATTACGCGCACACACTCTCTCTATTACGCACACACAATCTCTCTATTACGCACACACAATCTCTCTATTACGCACACACTCTCTCTCTATTACGCACACACTCTCTCTCTATTACGCACACACACTCTCTCTATTACGCACACACACTCTCTCTATTACGCACACACAATCTCTCTCTATTACGCACACACTCTCTCTCTATTACGCACACACTCTCTCTCTATTACGCACACACTCTCTCTCTATTACGCACACACTCTCTCTCTATTACGCACACACTCTCTCTCTATTACGCACACACTCTCTCTCTATTACGCACACACTCTCTCTCTCTCTATTACGCACACACACACACACACACACTCTCTATTACGCACACACTCTCTCTCTATTACGCACAAACTCTCTCTCTCTCTATTACGCACACACACACACTCTCTCTCTATTACGCACACACACACACACTCTCTCTCTATTACGCACACACACTCTCTCTATTACGCACACACACTCTCTCTATTACGCACACACAATGTCTCTCTATTACGCACACACTCTCTATTACGCACACACTCTCTCTCTATTACGCACACACTCTCTCTCTATTACGCACAAACTCTCTCTCTATTACGCACACACTCTCTCTCTCTATTACGCACACACAATCTCTCTCTATTACGCACACACTCTCTCTCTATTACGCACAAACTCTCTCTCTCTCTATTACGCACACACACACACACTCTCTCTCTATTACGCACACACTCACTCTCTCTCTATTACGCACACACTCTCTCTCTCTCTATTACGCACACACACACTCTCTCTCTATTACGCACACACTCTCTCTCTATTACGCACACGCACTCTCTCTATTACGCACACACACTCTCTCTATTACGCACACACAATCTCTCTCTATTACGCACACACTCTCTATTACGCACACACTCTCTCTCTATTACGCACACACTCTCTCTCTATTACGCACAAACTCTCTCTCTCTCTATTACGCACACACACACACACTCTCTCTCTATTACGCACACACACTCTCTCTATTACGCACACACAATCTCTCTCTATTACGCACACACAATCTCTCTCTATTACGCACACACTCTCTCTCTATTACGCACACACTCTCTCTCTATTACGCACACACTCTCTGTCTATTACGCACACACTCTCTCTCTAGTACGCACAAACTCTCTCTCTCTCTATTACGCACACACACACACACTCTCTCTCTATTACGCACACACACTCTCTCTATTACGCACACACACTCTCTCTATTACGCACACACAATGTCTCTCTATTACGCACACACTCTCTATTACGCACACACTCTCTCTCTATTACGCACACACTCTCTCTCTATTACGCACAAACTCTCTCTCTATTACGCACACACTCTCTCTCTCTATTACGCACACACAATCTCTCTCTATTACGCACACACTCTCTCTCTATTACGCACAAACTCTCTCTCTCTCTATTACGCACACACACACACACTCTCTCTCTATTACGCACACACTCACTCTCTCTCTATTACGCACACACTCTCTCTCTCTCTATTACGCACACACACACTCTCTCTCTATTACGCACACACTCTCTCTCTATTACGCACACGCACTCTCTCTATTACGCACACACACTCTCTCTATTACGCACACACAATCTCTCTCTATTACGCACACACTCTCTATTACGCACACACTCTCTCTCTATTACGCACACACTCTCTCTCTATTACGCACAAACTCTCTCTCTCTCTATTACGCACACACACACACACTCTCTCTCTATTACGCACACACACTCTCTCTATTACGCACACACAATCTCTCTCTATTACGCACACACAATCTCTCTCTATTACGCACACACTCTCTCTCTATTACGCACACACTCTCTCTCTATTACGCACACACTCTCTGTCTATTACGCACACACTCTCTCTCTAGTACGCACAAACTCTCTCTCTCTCTATTACGCACACACACACACACTCTCTATTACGCACACACTCACTCTCTCTCTATTACGCACACACTCTCTCTCTCTCTATTACGCACACACTCTCTCTCTCTCTATTACGCACACACACACACACTCTCTCTCTATTACGCACAAACTCTCTCTCTCTCTATTACGCACACACACACACTCTCTCTCTCTATTACGCACACACACACACACTCTCTATTACGCACACACACTCTCTCTATTACGCACACACTCTCTCTATTACGCACACACACTCTCTCTATTACGCACACACACTCTCTCTATTACGCACACACACTCTCTCTATTACGCACACACACTCTCTCTATTACGCACACACACTCTCTCTATTACGCACACACAATCTCTCTCTATTACGCACACACTCTCTATTACGCACACACTCTCTCTCTATTACGCACACACTCTCTCTCTGTTACGCACAAACTCTCTCTCTCTCTATTACGCACACACACACACACTCTCTCTCTATTACGCACACACACTCTCTCTATTACGCACACACAATCTCTCTCTATTACGCACACACTCTCTCTCTATTACGCACACACTCTCTCTCTATTACGCACACACTCTCTCTCTCTCTATTACGCACACACACACACACTCTCTCTCTATTACGCACACACTCTCTCTCTCTCTATTACGCACACACAATCTCTCTCTATTACGCACACACTCTCTCTCTATTACGCACAAACTCTCTCTCTCTCTATTACGCACACACACACTCTCTCTCTGTTACGCACAAACTCTCTCTCTCTCTATTACGCGCACACTCTCTCTCTCTCTATTACGCGCACACTCTCTCTCTCTCTATTACGCGCACACTCTCTCTCTCTCTATTACGCGCACACTCTCTCTCTCTCTCTATTACGCACACACAATCTCTCTCTATTACGCACACACTCTCTCTCTATTACGCACACACTCTCTCTCTATTACGCACAAACTCTCTCTCTCTCTATTACGCACACACACACACACTCTCTCTCTATTACGCACACACTCTCTCTCTCTCTATTACGCACACACACTCTCTCTATTACGCACACACTCTCTCTCTATTACGCACACACACACACTCTCTCTCTCTATTACGCACACACAATCTCTCTCTATTACGCACACACTCTCTCTCTATTACGCACAAACTCTCTCTCTCTCTATTACGCACACACACACACTCTCTCTCTATTACGCACACACACACACACTCTCTCTCTATTACGCACACACACTCTCTCTCTATTACGCACACACTCTCTCTCTATTACGCACACACTCTCTCTCTATTACGCACAAACTCTCTCTCTCTCTATTACGCACACACACACACACTCTCTCTCTATTACGCACACACTCTCTCTCTCTCTATTACGCACACACACTCTCTCTATTACGCACACACACTCTCTCTATTACGCACACACAATGTCTCTCTATTACGCACACACTCTCTATTACGCACACACTCTCTCTCTATTACGCACACAATCTCTCTCTATTACGCACACACTCTCTCTCTATTACGCACAAACTCTCTCTCTCTCTATTACGCACACACACACACACTCTCTCTCTATTACGCACACACTCACTCTCTCTCTATTACGCACACACTCTCTCTCTCTCTATTACGCACACACACACTCTCTCTCTATTACGCACACACTCTCTCTCTATTACGCACACGCACTCTCTCTATTACGCACACACACTCTCTCTATTACGCACACACTCTCTATTACGCACACACTCTCTCTCTATTACGCACACACTCTCTCTCTATTACGCACAAACTCTCTCTCTCTCTATTACGCACACACACACACACTCTCTCTCTATTACGCACACACACTCTCTCTATTACGCACACACAATCTCTCTCTATTACGCACACACAATCTCTCTCTATTACGCACACACTCTCTCTCTATTACGCACACACTCTCTCTCTATTACGCACACACTCTCTGTCTATTACGCACACACTCTCTCTCTAGTACGCACAAACTCTCTCTCTCTCTATTACGCACACACACACACACTCTCTCTCTATTACGCACACACTCACTCTCTCTCTATTACGCACACACTCTCTCTCTCTCTATTACGCACACACACACACACTCTCTCTCTATTACGCACAAACTCTCTCTCTCTCTATTACGCACACACACACACTCTCTCTCTCTATTACGCACACACACACACACTCTCTATTACGCACACACACTCTCTCTATTACGCACACACTCTCTCTATTACGCACACACACTCTCTCTATTACGCACACACACTCTCTCTATTACGCACACACACTCTCTCTATTACGCACACACACTCTCTCTATTACGCACACACAATCTCTCTCTATTACGCACACACTCTCTATTACGCACACACTCTCTCTCTATTACGCACACACTCTCTCTCTGTTACGCACAAACTCTCTCTCTCTCTATTACGCACACACACACACACTCTCTCTCTATTACGCACACACACTCTCTCTATTACGCACACACAATCTCTCTCTATTACGCACACACTCTCTCTCTATTACGCACACACTCTCTCTCTATTACGCACACACTCTCTCTCTCTCTCTATTACGCACACACACACACACTCTCTCTCTATTACGCACACACTCTCTCTCTCTCTATTACGCACACACAATCTCTCTCTATTACGCACACACTCTCTCTCTATTACGCACAAACTCTCTCTCTCTCTATTACGCACACACACACTCTCTCTCTATTACGCACAAACTCTCTCTCTCTCTATTACGCGCACACTCTCTCTCTCTCTATTACGCGCACACTCTCTCTCTCTCTATTACGCGCACACTCTCTCTCTCTCTCTATTACGCACACACAATCTCTCTCTATTACGCACACACTCTCTCTCTATTACGCACACACTCTCTCTCTATTACGCACAAACTCTCTCTCTCTCTATTACGCACACACACACACACTCTCTCTCTATTACGCACACACTCTCTCTCTCTCTATTACGCACACACACTCTCTCTATTACGCACACACTCTCTCTCTATTACGCACACACACACACTCTCTCTCTCTATTACGCACACACAATCTCTCTCTATTACGCACACACTCTCTCTCTATTACGCGCAAACTCTCTCTCTCTCTATTACGCGCACTCTCTCTCTCTCTATTACGCGCACACTCTCTCTCTCTCTATTACGCGCACACACTCTCTCTATTACGCACACACACTCTCTCTATTACGCACACACAATCTCTCTCTAGTACGCACACACTCTCTATTCCGCACACACTCTCTCTCTATTACGCACACACACACACACACTCTCTCTATTACGCACACACTCTCTCTCTCTCTATTACGCACACACAATCTCTCTCTATTACGCACACACTCTCTCTCTATTACGCACAAACTCTCTCTCTATTACGCACAAACTCTCTCTCTCTCTATTACGCGCACACTCTCTCTCTCTCTATTACGCGCACAAACTCTCTCTCTCTATTACGCGCACACTCTCTCTCTCTCTATTACGCACACACAATCTCTCTCTATTACGCACACACTCTCTCTCTATTACGCACAAACTCTCTCTCTCTCTATTACGCACACACACACACACACTCTCTCTATTACGCACACACTCTCTCTCTCTCTATTACGCACACACAATCTCTCTCTATTACGCACACACTCTCTCTCTATTACGCACAAACTCTCTCTCTCTCTATTACGCGCACACTCTCTCTCTCTCTATTACGCGCACACTCTCTCTCTCTCTATTACGCACACACTCTCTCTCTATTACGCACACACTCTCTCTCTATTACGCACACACTCTCTCTCTATTACGCACACACTCTCTCTCTATTACGCACAAACTCTCTCTCTCTCTATTACGCACACACACACTCTCTCTCTCTATTACGCACACACAATCTCTCTCTATTACGCACACACTCTCTCTCTATTACGCGCAAACTCTCTCTCTCTCTATTACGCGCACACTCTCTCTCTCTCTATTACGCGCACACTCTCTCTCTCTCTATTACGCGCACACTCTCTCTCTCTCTATTACGCGCACACTCTCTCTCTATTACGCACACACTCTCTCTCTATTACGCACAAACTCTCTCTCTCTCTATTACGCACACACACACACTCTCTCTCTCTATTACGCACACACAATCTCTCTCTATTACGCACACACTCTCTCTCTATTACGCGCAAACTCTCTCTCTCTCTATTACGCGCACACTCTCTCTCTCTCTATTACGCGCACACTCTCTCTCTCTCTATTACGCGCACACAATCTCTCTCTATTACGCACGCACTCTCTCTCTATTACGCACACACTCTCTCTATTACGCACACACTCTCTCTCTCTCTATTACGCACACACACTCTCTCTATTACGCACACACTCTCTCTCTATTACGCACACACACACACTCTCTCTCTCTATTACGCACACACAATCTCTCTCTATTACGCACACACTCTCTCTCTATTACGCGCAAACTCTCTCTCTATTACGCGCACACTGTCTCTCTCTATTACGCGCACACACTCTCTCTATTACGCACACACACTCTCTCTATTACGCACACACAATCTCTCTCTATTACGCACACACTCTCTATTACGCACACACTCTCTATTACGCACACACTCTCTCTCTATTACGCACACACTCTCTCTCTATTACGCACACACTCTCTCTCTATTACGCACAAACTCTCTCTCTCTCTATTACGCACACTCTCTCTCTATTACGCGCAAACTCTCTCTCTATTACGCGCACACTCTCTCTCTCTCCATTACGCGCACACTCTCTCTCTCTCTATTACGCGCACACACTCTCTCTATTACGCACACACACTCTCTCTATTACGCACACACAATCTCTCTCTATTACGCACACACAATCTCTCTCTATTACGCACACACTCTCTCTCTATTACGCACACACTCTCTCTCTATTACGCACACACTCTCTATCTCTATTACGCACACACACACACACTCTCTCTCTATTACGCACACACTCTCTCTCTCTCTATTACGCACAAACTCTCTCTCTATTACGCACAAACTCTCTCTCTATTACGCACAAACTCTCTCTCTATTACGCACAAACTCTCTCTCTCTCTATTACGCGCACACTCTCTCTCTCTCTATTACGCGCACAAACTCTCTCTCTCTATTACGCGCACACTCTCTCTCTCTCTATTACGCACACACAATCTCTCTCTATTACGCACACACTCTCTCTCTATTACGCACACACTCTCTCTCTATTACGCACAAACTCTCTCTCTCTCTATTACGCACACACACACACACTCTCTCTCTATTACGCACACACTCTCTCTCTCTCTATTACGCACACACTCTCTCTCTCTCTATTACGCGCACACTCTCCCTCTCTCTATTACGCGCACACTCTCTCTCTCTCTATTACGCGCACACTCTCTCTCTCTCTATTACGCGCACACAATCTCTCTCTATTACGCACACTCTCTCTCTATTACGCACACACTCTCTCTCTATTACGCACAAACTCTCTCTCTCTATTACGCACACACACACACACTCTCTCTCTATTACGCACACACTCTCTCTCTCTCTATTACGCACACACAATCTCTCTCTATTACGCACACACTCTCTCTCTATTACGCACACACTCTCTCTCTCTCTATTACGCGCACACTCTCTCTCTCCCTATTACGCGCACACTCTCTCTCTCTCTATTACGCACACAATCTCTCTCTATTACGCACACACGCTCTCTCTATTACGCACACACTCTCTCTCTATTACGCACAAACTCTCTCTCTCTCTATTACGCGCACACTCTCTCTCTATTACGCGCACACTCTCTCTCTATTACGCGCACACTCTCTCTCTATTACGCGCACACTCTCTCTCTCTCTATTACGCACACAATCTCTCTCTATTACGCACACACTCTCTCTCTATTACGCACACACTCTCTCTCTCTATTACGCGCACACTCTCTCTCTCTATTACGCGCACACTCTCTCTCTCTATTACGCGCACACTCTCTCTCTCTCTATTACGCGCACACTCTCTCTCTCTCTATTACGCACACAATCTCTCTCTATTACGCACACACTCTCTCTCTATTACGCACACACTCTCTCTCTATTACGCACAAACTCTCTCTCTCTCTATTACGCGCACACTCTCTCTCTCTCTATTACGCGCACACTCTCTCTCTCTCTATTACGCGCACACTCTCTCTCTCTCTATTACGCACACACTCTCTCTCTCTCTATTACGCACACACTCTCTCTCTCTCTATTACGCACACAATCTCTCTCTATTACGCACACACTCTCTCTCTATTACGCACACACTCTCTATTACGCACAAACTCTCTCTCTCTCTATTACGCGCACACTCTCTCTCTCTCTATTACGCTCACACTCTCTCTCTCTCTATTACGCGCACAATCTCTCTCTATTACGCACACACTCTCTCTCTATTACGCACACACTCTCTCTCTATTACGCACACACTCTCTCTCTATTACGCACACACTCTCTCTCTCTCTATTACGCACACACACACACACTCTCTCTCTATTACGCACACACTCTCTCTCTCTCTATTACGCACACACAATCTCTCTCTATTACGCACACACTCTCTCTCTATTACGCACAAACTCTCTCTCTCTCTATTACGCACACACACACTCTCTCTCTCTATTACGCACACACACACACACTCTCTCTCTATTACGCACACACACTCTCTCTATTACGCACACACACTCTCTCTATTACGCACACACAATTTCTCTCTATTACGCACACACAATCTCTCTCTATTACGCACACACAATCTCTCTCTATTACGCACACACTCTCTCTCTATTACGCACAAACTCTCTCTCTCTCTATTACGCACACACACACACTCTCTCTCTATTACGCACACACAATCTCTCTCTATTACGCACACACTCTCTCTCTATTACGCACACACTCTCTCTATTACGCACACACTCTCTCTATTACGCACACACTCTCTCTCTATTACGCACACACTCTCTCTCTATTACGCACACACTCTCTCTCTATCACGCACAAACTCTCTCTCTCTCTATTACGCACACACACACATACTCACTCTCTATTACGCACACACTCTCTCTCTATTACGCACACACTCTCTCTCTATTACGCACACACTCTCTCTCTATTACGCACACACTCTCTCTCTATTACGCACACACTCTCTCTATTACGCACACACACTCTCTATTACGCACACACAATCTCTCTCTATTACGCACACACTCTCTATTACGCACACACTCTCTCTCTATTACGCACACACACACACACTCTCTCTCTATTACGCACAAACTCTCTCTCTCTCTATTACGCACACACACACACTCTCTCTCTCTATTACGCACACACACACACTCTCTCTCTATTACGCACACACACTCTCTCTATTACGCACACACACTCTCTCTATTACGCACACACAATCTCTCTCTATTACGCACACACTCTCTATTACGCACACACTCTCTCTCTATTACGCACACACTCTCTCTCTATTACGCACAAACTCTCTCTCTCTCTATTACGCACACACACACACACTCTCTCTCTATTACGCACACACACTCTCTCTATTACGCACACACAATCTCTCTCTATTACGCACACACTCTCTCTCTATTACGCACACACTCTCTCTCTATTACGCACACACTCTCTCTCTCTCTATTACGCACACACACACACACTCTCTCTCTATTACGCACACACTCTCTCTCTCTCTATTACGCACACACAATCTCTCTCTATTACGCACACACTCTCTCTCTATTACGCACAAACTCTCTCTCTCTCTATTACGCACACACACACTCTATCTCTCTATTACGCACACACACACACACTCTCTCTCTATTACGCACACACACTCTCTCTATTACGCACACACATTCTCTCTATTACGCACACACAATCTCTCTCTATTACGCACACACAATCTCTCTCTATTACGCACACACAATCTCTCTCTATTACGCACACACTCTCTCTCTATTACGCACAAACTCTCTCTCTCTCTATTACGCACACACACACACTCTCTCTCTATTACGCACACACTATCTCTCTCTATTACGCACACACTCTCTCTCTATTACGCACACACTCTCTCTCTATTACGCACACACTCTCTCTCTATTACGCACACACTCTCTCTCTATTACGCACACACTCTCTCTCTATTACGCACACACTCTCTCTCTATTACGCACACACTCTCTCTCTATTACGCACACACTCTCTCTCTATCACGCACAAACTCTCTCTCACTCTATTACGCACACACACACATACTCACTCTCTATTACGCACACACTCTCTCTCTATTACGCACACACTCTCTCTCTATTACGCACACACTCTCTCTCTATTACGCACACACTCTCTCTATTACGCACACACACTCTCTCTATTACGCACACACAATCTCTCTCTATTACGCACACACTCTCTATTACGCACACACTCTCTCTCTATTACGCACACACACACACACTCTCTCTCTATTACGCACACACTCTCTCTCTCTCTATTATGCACACACAATCTCTCTCTATTACGCACAAACTCTCTCTCTATTACGCACAAACTCTCTGTCTCTCTATTACGCGCACACTCTCTCTGTCTCTATTACGCGCACAAACTCTCTCTCTCTCTATTACGCGCACACTCTCTCTCTCTCTATTACGCACACACAATCTCTCTCTATTACGCACACACTCTCTCTCTATTACGCACACACTCTCTCTCTATTACGCACAAACTCTCTCTCTCTCTATTACGCACACACACACACACTCTCTCTCTATTACGCACACACTCTCTCTCTCTCTATTACGCACACACTCTCTCTCTATTACGCACAAACCCTCTCTCTCTCTATTACGCGCACACTCTCTCTCTCTATTACGCGCACTCTCTCTCTCTCTATTACGCACACAATCTCTCTCTATTACGCACACACTCTCTCTCTATTACGCACACACTCTCTCTCTATTACGCACACACTCTCTCTCTATTACGCACACACTCTCTCTCTATTACGCACAAACTCTCTCTCTCTCTATTACGCACACACACTCTCTCTCTCTATTACGCACACACAATCTCTCTCTATTACGCACACACTCTCTCTCTATTACGCGCAAACTCTCTCTCTCTCTATTACGCGCACACACTCTCTCTCTCTATTACGCGCACACTCTCTCTCTCTCTATTACGCGCACACTCTCTCTCTCTCTATTACGCGCACACTCTCTCTCTCTCTATTACGCGCACACTCTCTCTCTATTACGCACACACTCTCTCTCTATTACGCACACACACACACTCTCTCTCTCTATTACGCACACACAATCTCTCTCTATTACGCACACACAATCTCTCTATTACGCGCAAACTCTCTCTCTCTCTATTACGCGCACACTCTCTCTCTCTCTATTACGCGCACACTCTCTCTCTCTCTATTACGCGCACACAATCTCTCTCTATTACGCACACACTCTCTCTCTATTACGCACACACTCTCTCTCTATTACGCACAAACTCTCTCTCTCTCTATTACGCACACACACACACTCTCTCTCTATTACGCACACACTCTCTCTCTCTCTATTACGCACACACACTCTCTCTATTACGCACACACTCTCTCTCTATTACGCACACACACACACTCTCTCTCTCTATTACGCACACACAATCTCTCTCTATTACGCACACACTCTCTCTCTATTACGCGCAAACTCTCTCTCTATTACGCGCACACTCTCTCTCTCTCCATTACGCGCACACTCTCTCTCTCTCTATTACGCGCACACACTCTCTCTATTACGCACACACACTCTCTCTATTACACACACACAATCTCTCTCTATTACGCACACACTCTCTCTCTATTACGCACACACTCTCTCTCTATTACGCACACACTCTCTCTCTCTCTATTACGCACACACTCTCTCTCTATTACGCGCAAACTCTCTCTCTCTCTATTACGCGCACACTCTCTCTCTCTCCATTACGCGCACACTCTCTCTCTCTCTATTACGCGCACACACTCTCTCTATTACGCACACACACTCTCTCTATTACGCACACACAATCTCTCTCTATTACGCACACACAATCTCTCTCTATTACGCACACACTCTCTATTACGCACACACTCTCTCTATTACGCACACACTCTCTCTCTATTACGCACAAACTCTCTCTCTCTCTATTACGCACACACACACTCTCTCTCTATTACGCACACACTCTCTCTCTCTCTATTACGCACACACAATCTCTCTCTATTACGCACACACTCTCTCTCTATTACGCACAAACTCTCTCTCTCTCTATTACGCGCACACTCTCTCTCTCTCTATTACGCACACACAATCTCTCTCTATTACGCACACACTCTCTCTCTATTACGCACACTCTCTCTCTATTACGCACACACTCTCTCTCTCTCTATTACGCACACACACACACACTCTCTCTCTATTACGCACACACTCTCTCTCTCTATTACGCACACACAATCTCTCTCTATTACGTACACACTCTCTCTCTATTACGCACAAACTCTCTCTCTCTATTACGCGCACACACTCTCTCTCTCTATTACGCGCACACTCTCTCTCTCTCTATTACGCGCACACTCTCTCTCTCTATTACGCACACACTCTCTCTCTATTACGCACACACTCTCTCTCTATTACGCACACACTCTCTCTCTATTACGCACACTCTCTCTCTCTATTACGCGCACACTCTCTCTCTCTCTATTACGCACACAATCTCTCTCTATTACGCACACACTCTCTCTCTATTACGCACACAATCTCTCTCGATTACGCACACACTCTCTCTCTATTACGCACACACTCTCTCTCTATTACGCACAAACTCTCTCTCTCTCTATTACGCGCACACTCTCTCTCTCTCTATTACGCGCACACTCTCTCTCTCTCTATTACGCGCACACTCTCTCTCTATTACGCACACACTCTCTCTCTATTACGCACACACTCTCTCTCTCTCTATTACGCGCGCACTCTCTCTCTCTATTACGCGCACACTCTCTCTCTATTACGCACACACTCTCTCTCTATTACGCACACACTCTCTCTCTATTACGCACAAACTCTCTCTCTCTCTATTACGCGCACACTCTCTCTCTCTATTACGCGCACACTCTCTCTCTCTCTATTACGCGCACACTCTCTCTCTCTCTATTACGCACACAATCTCCCTCTATTGCGCACACACTCTCTCTCTATTACGCACACACTCTCTCTCTATTACGCACACACTCTCTCTCTATTACGCACAAACTCTCCCTCTCTCTATTACGCGCACACTCTCTCTCTCTCTATTACGCACACACAATCTCTCTCTATTACGCACACTCTCTCTCTATTACGCACACACTCTCTCTCTATTACGCACACACTCTCTCTCTCTCTATTACGCACACACACACACACTCTCTCTCTATTACGCACACACTCTCTCTCTCTCTATTACGCACACACAATCTCTCTCTATTACGCACACACTCTCTCTCTATTACGCGCACACTCTCTCTCTCCCTATTACGCGCACACTCTCTCTCTCTCTATTACGCACACAATCTCTCTCTATTACGCACACACGCTCTCTCTATTACGCACACACTCTCTCTCTATTACGCACAAACTCTCTCTCTCTCTATTACGCGCACACTCTCTCTCTATTACGCGCACACTCTCTCTCTATTACGCGCACACTCTCTCTCTATTACGCGCACACTCTCTCTCTATTACGCGCACACTCTCTCTCTCTCTATTACGCACACAATCTCTCTCTATTACGCACACACACTCTCTCTATTACGCACACACTCTCTCTCTATTACGCACACACTCTCTCTCTCTATTACGCGCACACTCTCTCTCTCTCTATTACGCGCACACTCTCTCTCTCTCTATTACGCACACAATCTCTCTCTATTACGCACACACTCTCTCTCTATTACGCACACACTCTCTCTCTATTACGCACAAACTCTCTCTCTCTCTATTACGCGCACACTCTCTCTCTCTCTATTACGCGCACACTCTCTCTCTCTCTATTACGCGCACACTCTCTCTCTCTATTACGCACACACTCTCTCTCTCTCTATTACGCGCACACTCTCTCTCTCTCTATTACGCACACAATCTCTCTCTATTACGCACACACTCTCTCTCTATTACGCACACACTCTCTATTACGCACAAACTCTCTCTCTCTCTATTACGCGCACACTCTCTCTCTCTCTATTACGCTCACACTCTCTCTCTCTCTATTACGCGCACAATCTCTCTCTATTACGCACACACTCTCTCTCTATTACACACACACTCTCTCTCTATTACGCACACACTCTCTCTCTATTACGCGCAAACTCTCTCTCTCTCTATTACGCGCACACTCTCTCTCTCTCGATGACGCGCACACTCTCTCTCTCTCTATTACGCGCACACTCTCTCTCTATTACGCACACACTCTCTATTACGCACACACTCTCTCTCTATTACGCACAAACTCTCTCTCTCTCTATTACGCGCACACTCTCTCTCTCTCTATTACGCGCACACTCTCTCTCTCTCTATTACGCGCACACTCTCTCTCTCTCTATTACGCACACACTCTCTCTCTATTACGCACAAACTCTCTCTCTCTCTATTACGCGCACACTCTCTCTCTCTCTATTACGCGCACACTCTCTCTCTCTCTATTACGCACACACAATCTCTCTCTATTACGCACACACTCTCTCTCTATTACGCACACACTCTCTCTCTATTACGCACAAACTCTCTCTCTCTCTATTACGCACACACACACACACTCTCTCTCTATTCCGCACACACTCTCTCTCTCTCTATTACGCACACACAATCTCTCTCTATTACGCACACACTCTCTCTCTCTATTACGCACAAACTCTCTCTCTCTCTATTACGCGCACACTCTCTCTCTCTCTATTACGCGCACACTCTCTCTCTATTACGCACACAATCTCTCTCTATTACGCACACACTCTCTCTCTATTACGCACACACTCTCTCTCTCTTACGCACAAACTCTCTCTCTCTCTATTACGCACACACACACACTCTCTCTCTATTACGCACACACTCTCTCTCTATTACGCACACACTCTCTCTCTATTACGCACACACTCTCTCTCTATTACGCACACACTCTCTCTCTATTACGCGCACACTCTCTCTCTATTACGCGCACACTCTCTCTCTCTATTACGCGCACACTCTCTCTCTCTATTACGCGCACACTCTCTCTCTCTCTCTATTACGCACACAATCTCTCTCTATTACGCACACACTCTCTCTCTATTACGCACAAACTCTCTCTCTCTCTATTACGCGCACACTCTCTCTCTCTCTATTACGCGCACACTCTCTCTCTCTATTACGCACACACAATCTCTCTCTATTACGCACACACTCTCTCTCTATTACGCACACACTCTCTCTCTATTACGCACACACTCTCTCTCTATTACGCACACTCTCTCTCTATTACGCACAAACTCTCTCTCTATTACGCACAAACTCTCTCTCTCTCTATTACGCACACACACACACTCTCTCTCTATTACGCACACACTCTCTCTCTCTATTACGCACACACAATCTCTCTCTATTACGCACACACTCTCTCTCTATTACGCACAAACTCTCTCTCTCTCTATTACGCGCACACTCTCTCTCTCTCTCTATTACGCGCACACTCTCTCTCTCTCTCGATTACGCACACAATCTCTCTCTATTACGCACAAACTCTCTCTCTCTCTATTACGCACACACACACACACTCTCTCTCTATTACGCACACACTCTCTCTCTCTCTATTACGCACACACAATCTCTCTCTATTACGCACACACTCTCTCTCTATTACGCACAAACTCTCTCTCTCTCTATTACGCGCACACTCTCTCTCTCTATTACGCGCACACTCTCTCTCTCTCTATTACGCACACAATCTCTCTCTATTACGCACACACTCTCTATTACGCACACACTCTCTCTCTATTACGCACAAACTCTCTCTCTCTCTATTACGCGCACACACACACACTCTCTCTCTATTACGCACACACAATCTCTCTCTATTACGCACACAATCTCTCTCTATTACGCACACACTCTCTCTCTATTACACACACACTCTCTCTCTATTACGCACAAACTCTCTCTCTCTCTATTACGCGCACACACACACACTCTCTCTCTATTACGCACACACTCTCTCTCTCTATTACGCACACACTCTCTCTCTCTCTATTACGCACACACACTCTCTCTCTATTACGCACACACTCTCTCTCTATTACGCGCAAACTCTCTCTCTCTATTACGCGCGCGCACTCTCTCTCTTACGCGCGCGCACTCTCTCTCTCTTACGCGCGCGCACTCTCTCTCTCTTACGCGCGCGCACTCTCTCTCTCTTACGCGCGCGCACTCTCTCTTACGCGCGCGCACTCTCTCTCTCTTACGCGCGCGCACTCTCTCTCTTACGCGCGCGCACTCTCTCTCTCTTACGCGCGCGCACTCTCTCTCTCTTACGCGCGCGCACTCTCTCTCTCTTACGCGCGCGCACTCTCTCTCTCTTACGCGCGCGCACTCTCTCTCTCTTACGCGCGCGCACTCTCTCTCTCTTACGCGCGCGCACTCTCTCTCTTACGCGCGGGCACTCTCTCTCTCTTACGCGCGCGCACTCTCTCTCTCTTACGCGCGCGCACTCTCTCTCTTACGCGCGCGCACTCTCTCTCTCTTACGCGCGCGCACTCTCTCTTACGCGCGCGCACTCTCTCTCTCTTACGCGCGCGCACTCTCTCTCTCTTACGCGCGCGCTCTCTCTCTCTTACGCGCGCGCACTCTCTCTCTCTCTTACGCGCGCGCACTCTCTCTCTTACGCGCGCGCACTCTCTCTCTCTTACGCGCGCGCACTCTCTCTCTCTTACGCGCGCGCACTCTCTCTCTCTTACGCGCGCGCACTCTCTCTCTCTATTGCGCGCGCACTCTCTCTCTCTATTGCGCGCGCACTCTCTCTCTCTATTGCGCGCGCACTCTCTCTCTATTGCGCGCGCACTCTCTCTCTCTATTGCGCGCGCACTCTCTCTCTCTATTACGCACACACTCTCTCTCTCTATTACGCACAAACTCTCTCTCTCTATTACGCACACACACACACACTCTCTCTCTATTACGCACACACTCTCTCTCTATTACGCACAAACTCTCTCTCTCTCTATTACGCACACACTCTCTCTCTATTACGCGCAAACTCTCTCTCTCTCTATTACGCACACAATCTCTCTCTATTACGCACACACTCTCTCTCTATTACGCACACACTCTCTCTCTATTACGCACACACTCTCTCTCTCTATTACGCGCACACTCTCTCTCTCTCTATTACGCGCACACTCTCTCTCTCTATTACGCACACAATCTCTCTCTATTACGCACACACTCTCTCTCTATTACGCACACACTCTCTCTCTATTACGCACAAACTCTCTCTCTCTCTATTACGCGCACACTCTCTCTCTCTCTATTACGCGCACACTCTCTCTCTCTATTACGCGCACACTCTCTCTCTCTCTATTACGCGCACACTCTCTCTCTATTACGCACACACTCTCTCTCTCTCTATTACGCGCACACTCTCTCTCTCTCTATTACGCACACAATCTCTCTCTATTACGCGCACAATCTCTCTCTATTACGCACACACTCTCTCTCTATTACGCACACACTCTCTCTCTATTACGCGCACACTCTCTCTCTCTCGATGACGCGCACACTCTCTCTCTCTCTATTACGCGCACACTCTCTCTCTATTACGCGCACACTCTCTCTCTCTCTCTATTACGCGCACACTCTCTCTCTCTCTATTACGCACACACTCTCTCTCTATTACGCACACACTCTCTCTCTATTACGCACAAACTCTCTCTCTCTCTATTACGCGCACACTCTCTCTCTCTCTATTACGCGCACACTCTCTCTCTCTCTATTACGCACACACAATCTCTCTCTATTACGCACACACTCTCTCTCTATTACGCACACACTCTCTCTCTATTACGCACACACTCTCTCTCTATTACGCGCAAACTCTCTCTCTATTACGCGCACAATCTCTCTCTATTACGCACACACTCTCTCTCTATTACGCACACACTCTCTCTCTATTACGCACACACTCTCTCTCTATTACGCACACACTCTCTCTCTATTACGCACACACTCTCTCTCTCTCTATTACGCGCACACTCTCTCTCTCTCTATTACGCGCACACTCTCTCTCTCTCTATTACGCGCACACTCTCTCTCTCTATTACGCACACAATCTCTCTCTATTACGCACACACTCTCTCTCTATTACGCACACACTCTCTATTACGCACACACTCTCTCTCTATTACGCACAAACTCTCTCTCTCTCTCTATTACGCGCACACTCTCTCTCTCTCTATTACGCGCACACTCTCTCTCTCTCTATTACGCACACAATCTCTCTCTATTACGCACACACTCTCTCTCTATTACGCACACACTCTCTCTCTATTACGCACACACTCTCTCTCTATTACGCGCAAACTCTCTCTCTATTACGCGCAAACTCTCTCTCTCTATTACGCGCACACTCTCTCTCTCTCTATTACGCGCACACTCTCTCTCTCTCTATTACGCGCACACTCTCTCTCTCTCTATTACGCGCACACTCTCTCTCTCTATTACGCACACAATCTCTCTCTATTACGCACACACTCTCTCTCTATTACGCACACACTCTCTCTCTATGACGCACACACTCTCTCTCTATTACGCACACACTCTCTCTCTATTACGCGCACACTCTCTCTCTCTCTATTACGCGCACACTCTCTCTCTCTATTACGCGCACACTCTCTCTCTCTATTACGCACACAATCTCTCTCTATTACGCACACACTCTCTCTCTATTACGCACACACTCTCTCTCTATTACGCACAAACTCTCTCTCTCTCTATTACGCGCACACTCTCTCTCTCTCTATTACGCACACACAATCTCTCTCTATTACGCACACACTCTCTCTCTATTACGCGCACACTCTCTCTCTCTCTATTACGCGCACACTCTCTCTCTCTATTACGCGCACACTGTCTCTCTCTCTATTACGCACACAATCTCTCTCTATTACGCACACACTCTCTCTCTATTACGCACACACTCTCTCTCTATTACGCACAAACTCTCTCTCTCTCTATTACGCACACACACACACTCTCTCTCTATTACGCACACACTCTCTCTCTCTCTATTACGCACACACAATCTCTCTCTATTACGCACACACTCTCTCTCTATTACGCACACACTCTCTCTCTATTACGCACACACTCTCTCTCTATTACGCACACACTCTCTCTCTATTACGCACAAACTCTCTCTCTCTATTACGCGCACACTCTCTCTCTCTATTACGCGCACACTCTCTCTCTCTCTCTATTACGCACACAATCTCTCTCTATTACGCACACACTCTCTCTCTATTACGCACACACTCTCTCTATTACGCACAAACTCTCTCTCTCTCTATTACGCGCACACACACACACTCTCTCTCTATTACGCACACACTCTCTCTCTCTATTAGGCACACACAATCGCTCTCTATTACGCACACACTCTCTCTCTATTACGCACACACTCTCTCTCTCTCTTACGCGCGCGCACTCACTCTCTCTATTGCGCGCGCACTCTCTCTCTCTATTGCGCGCGCACTCTCTCTCTCTATTGCGCACGCACTCTCTCTCTATTACGCACACACTCTCTCTCTATTACGCACAAACTCTCTCTCTCTCTATTACGCGCACACTCTCTCTCTCTCTATTACGCGCACACTCTCTCTCTATTACGCACACACAATCTCTCTATTACGCGCACACTCTCTCTCTATTACGCGCACACTCTCTCTCTCTCTATTACGCGCACACTCTCTCTCTCTCTATTACGCGCACACTCTCTCTCTCTCTATTACGCACACAATCTCTCTCTATTACGCACACACTCTCTCTCTATTACGCACACACTCTCTCTCTATTACGCACAAACTCTCTCTCTCTCTATTACGCGCACACACACACACTCTCTCTCTATTACGCACACACTCTCTCTCTATTACGCACACACTCTCTCTCTATTACGCGCAAACTCTCTCTCTCTCTATTACGCGCACACTCTCTCTCTCTCTATTACGCACACAATCTCTCTCTATTACGCACACACTCTCTCTCTATTACGCACACACTCTCTCTCTATTACGCACAAACTCTCTCTCTCTCTATTACGCGCACACACACACTCTCTCTCTATTACGCGCACACTCTCTCTCTCTCTATTACGCGCACACACACACACACTCTCTCTCTATTACGCACACACTCTCTCTCTCTCTATTACGCACACACAATCTCTCTCTATTACGCACACACTCTCTCTCTATTACGCACACACTCTCTCTCTCTTACGCGCGCGCACTCACTCTCTCTATTGCGCGCGCACTCTCTCTCTCTATTGCGCGCGCACTCTCTCTCTCTATTGCGCGCGCACTCTCTCTCTATTACGCACGCACTCTCTCTCTATTACGCACACACTCTCTCTCTATTACGCACAAACTCTCTCTCTCTCTATTACGCGCACACTCTCTCTCTCTATTACGCACACAATCTCTCTCTATTACGCACACACAATCTCTCTATTACGCACACACTCTCTCTCTATTACGCACAAACTCTCTCTCTCTCTATTACGCGCACACTCTCTCTCTCTCTATTACGCGCACACTCTCTCTCTCTCTATTACGCACACAATCTCTCTCTATTACGCACACACTCTCTCTCTATTACGCACACACTCTCTCTCTATTACGCACAAACTCTCTCTCTCTCTATTACGCGCACACACACACACTCTCTCTCTATTACGCACACACACTCTCTCTCTATTACGCACACACTCTCTCTCTATTACGCACACACTCTCTCTATTACGCACACACACTCTCTCTCTATTACGCACACACTCTCTCTCTCTCTATTACGCACACACAATCTCTCTCTATTACGCACACACTCTCTCTCTATTACGCACACACTCTCTCTCTATTACGCACACACTCTCTCTCTATTACGCACACACTCTCTCTCTATTACGCACACACTCTCTCTCTATTACGCACACACTCTCTCTCTATTACGCACACACTCTCTCTCTCTCTATTACGCGCACACTCTCTCTCTCTCTATTACGCGCACACTCTCTCTCTCTCTATTACGCGCACACTCTCTCTCTCTATTACGCACACAATCTCTCTCTATTACGCACACACTCTCTCTCTATTACGCACACACTCTCTATTACGCACACACTCTCTCTCTATTACGCACAAACTCTCTCTCTCTCTCTATTACGCGCACACTCTCTCTCTCTCTATTACGCGCACACTCTCTCTCTCTCTATTACGCACACAATCTCTCTCTATTACGCACACACTCTCTCTCTATTACGCACACACTCTCTCTCTATTACGCACACACTCTCTCTCTATTACGCGCAAACTCTCTCTCTATTACGCGCACACTCTCTCTCTCTATTACGCGCACACTCTCTCTCTCTCTATTACGCGCACACTCTCTCTCTCTCTATTACGCGCACACTCTCTCTCTCTCTATTACGCACACAATCTCTCTCTATTACGCACACACTCTCTCTCTATTACGCACACACTCTCTCTCTATTACGCACACACTCTCTCTCTATTACGCGCACACTCTCTCTCTATTACGCGCACACTCTCTCTCTCTCTATTACGCGCACACTCTCTCTCTCTATTACGCGCACACTCTCTCTCTCTATTACGCACACAATCTCTCTCTATTACGCACACACTCTCTCTCTATTACGCACACACTCTCTCTCTATTACGCACAAACTCTCTCTCTATTACGCGCACACTCTCTCTCTCTCTATTACGCACACACAATCTCTCTCTATTACGCACACACTCTCTCTCTATTACGCGCACACTCTCTCTCTCTCTATTACGCGCACACTCTCTCTCTCTATTACGCGCACACTGTCTCTCTCTCTATTACGCACACAATCTCTCTCTATTACGCACACACTCTCTCTCTATTACGCACACACTCTCTCTCTATTACGCACAAACTCTCTCTCTCTCTATTACGCACACACACACACACTCTCTCTCTATTACGCACACACTCTCTCTCTCTCTATTACGCACACACAATCTCTCTCTATTACGCACACACTCTCTCTCTATTACGCACACACTCTCTCTCTATTACGCACAAACTCTCTCTCTCTCTATTACGCGCACACTCTCTCTCTCTATTACGCGCACACTCTCTCTCTCTCTCTATTACGCACACAATCTCTCTCTATTACGCACACACTCTCTCTCTATTACGCACACACTCTCTCTCTATTACGCACACACTCTCTCTCTCTCTATTACGCGCACACACACACACTCTCTCTCTATTACGCACACACTCTCTCTCTCTATTACGCACACACAATCGCTCTCTATTACGCACACACTCTCTCTCTATTACGCACACACTCTCTCTCTCTCTTACGCGCGCGCACTCACTCTCTCTATTGCGCGCGCACTCTCTCTCTCTATTGCGCGCGCACTCTCTCTCTCTATTGCGCACGCACTCTCTCTCTATTACGCACACACTCTCTCTCTATTACGCACAAACTCTCTCTCTCTATTACGCGCACACTCTCTCTCTCTCTATTACGCGCACACTCTCTCTCTATTACGCACACACAATCTCTCTCTATTACGCGCACACTCTCTCTCTATTACGCGCACACTCTCTCTCTCTCTATTACGCGCACACTCTCTCTCTCTCTATAACGCGCACACTCTCTCTCTCTCTATTACGCACACAATCTCTCTCTATTACGCACACACTCTCTCTCTATTACGCACACACTCTCTCTCTATTACGCACAAACTCTCTCTCTCTCTATTACGCGCACACACACACACTCTCTCTCTATTACGCACACACTCTCTCTCTATTACGCGCAAACTCTCTCTCTCTCTATTACGCGCACACTCTCTCTCTCTCTATTACGCGCAAACTCTCTCTCTCTCTATTACGCGCACACTCTCTCTCTCTCTATTACGCACACAATCTCTCTCTATTACGCACACACTCTCTCTCTATTACGCACACACTCTCTCTCTATTACGCACAAACTCTCTCTCTCTCTATTACGCGCACACACACACACTCTCTCTCTATTACGCGCACACTCTCTCTCTCTCTATTACGCGCACACACACACACACTCTCTCTCTATTACGCACACACTCTCTCTCTCTCTATTACGCACACACAATCTCTCTCTATTACGCACACACTCTCTCTCTATTACGCACACACTCTCTCTCTCTTACGCGCGCGCACTCACTCTCTCTATTGCGCGCGCACTCTCTCTCTCTATTGCGCGCGCACTCTCTCTCTCTATTGCGCGCGCACTCTCTCTCTCTATTGCGCGCGCACTCTCTCTCTCTATTGCGCGCGCACTCTCTCTCTATTACGCACGCACTCTCTCTCTATTACGCACACACTCTCTCTCTATTACGCACAAACTCTCTCTCTCTCTATTACGCGCACACTCTCTCTCTCTATTACGCACACAATCTCTCTCTATTACGCACACACAATCTCTCTATTACGCACACACTCTCTCTCTATTACGCACAAACTCTCTCTCTCTCTATTACGCGCACACTCTCTCTCTCTCTATTACGCGCACACTCTCTCTCTCTCTATTACGCACACAATCTCTCTCTATTACGCACACACTCTCTCTCTATTACGCACACACTCTCTCTCTATTACGCACAAACTCTCTCTCTCTCTATTACGCGCACACACACACACTCTCTCTCTATTACGCACACACAATCTCTCTCTATTACGCACACACTCTCTCTCTATTACGCACACACTCTCTCTCTATTACGCACAAACTCTCTCTCTCTCTATTACGCGCACACTCTCTCTCTCTCTATTACGCACACAATCTCTCTCTATTACGTACACACTCTCTCTCTATTATGCACAAACTCTCTCTCTCTCTATTACGCGCACACACACACTCTCTCTCTATTACGCGCACACTCTCTCTCTATTACGCGCACAATCTCTCTCTATTACGCGCACACTCTCTCTCTATTACGCACACACTCTCTCTCTATTACGCGCAAACTCTCTCTCTTACGCGCGCGCACTCTCTCTCTTACGCGCGCGCACTCTCTCTCTTACGCGCGCGCACTCTCTCTCTCTTACGCGCGCGCACTCTCTCTTACGCGCGCGCACTCTCTCTCTTACGCGCGCGCACTCTCTCTCTTACGCGCGCGCACTCTCTCTCTTACGCGCGCGCACTCTCTCTTACGCGCGCGCACTCTCTCTCTCTCTTACGCGCGCGCACTCTCTCTCTCTCTTACGCGCGCGCACTCTCTCTCTCTATTGCGCGCGCACTCTCTCTCTCTATTACGCGCGCACTCTCTCTCTATTACGCACAAACTCTCTCTCTCTCTATTACGCACAAACTCTCTCTCTCTCTATTACGCACACACACACACTCTCTCTCTATTACGCACACACTCTCTCTCTATTACGCACACACAATCTCTCTCTATTACGCACACACAATCTCTCTCTATTACGCACAAACTCACTCTCTCTCTATTACGCGCACACTCTCTCTCTCTCTATTCCGCACACAATCTCTCTCTATTACGCACACACTCTCTCTCTATTACGCACACACTCTCTCTCTATTACGCGCAAACTCTCTCTCTCTCTATTACGCACACAATCTCTCTCTATTACGCACACACTCTCTCTCTATTACGCACAAACTCTCTCTCTCTCTATTACGCGCACACACACACACTCTCTCTCTATTACGCACACACTCTCTCTCTCTCTATTACGCACACACAATCTCTCTCTATTACGCACACACTCTCTCTCTATTACGCACACACTCTCTCTCTATTACGCGCAAACTCTCTCTCTCTCTATTACGCGCACACTCTCTCTCTCTATTACGCACACAATCTCTCTCTATTACGCACACACTCTCTCTCTATTACGCACACACTCTCTCTCTATTATGCACAAACTCTCTCTCTCTCTATTACGCGCACACACACACTCTCTCTCTATTACGCACACACTCTCTCTCTCTCTATTACGCACACACAATCTCTCTCTATTACGCACACACTCTCTCTCTATTACGCACACACTCTCTCTCTATTACGCGCAAACTCTCTCTCTCTCTATTACGCGCACACTCTCTCTCTCTATTACGCGCACACTCTCTCTCTCTCTATTACGCACACAATCTCTCTCTATTACGCACACACTCTCTCTCTATTACGCACACACTCTCTCTCTATTACGCACACACTCTCTCTCTATTACGCGCAAACTCTCTCTCTCTCTATTACGCGCACACTCTCTCTCTCTATTACGCACACAATCTCTCTCTATTACGCACACACTCTCTCTCTATTACGCACACACTCTCTCTCTATTATGCACAAACTCTCTCTCTCTCTATTACGCGCACACACACACTCTCTCTCTATTACGCACACACTCTCTCTCTCTCTATTACGCACACACAATCTCTCTCTATTACGCACACACTCTCTCTCTATTACGCACACACTCTCTCTCTATTACGCGCAAACTCTCTCTCTCTCTATTACGCGCACACTCTCTCTCTCTATTACGCGCACACTCTCTCTCTCTCTATTACGCACACAATCTCTCTCTATTACGCACACACTCTCTCTCTATTACGCACACACTCTCTCTCTATTACGCACACACTCTCTCTCTCTCTATTACGCGCACACACACACACTCTCTCTCTATTACGCACACACTCTCTCTCTCTCTATTACGCACACACAATCTCTCTATTACGCACACACTCTCTCTCTATTACGCACACACTCTCTCTCTATTACGCGCACACTCTCTCTCTCTCTATTACGCGCGCGCTCTCTCTCTCTCTATTACGCGCGCGCGCTCTCTCTCTCTTACGCGCGCGCACTCTCTCTCTCTTACGCGCGCGCACTCTCTCTCTCTTACGCGCGCGCACTCTCTCTCTCTTACGCGCGCGCACTCTCTCTCTCTTACGCGCGCGCACTCTCTCTCTCTTACGCGCGCGCACTCTCTCTCTCTTACGCGCGCGCACTCTCTCTCTCTTACGCGCGCGCACTCTCTCTCTCTTACGCGCGCGCACTCTCTCTCTCTTACGCGCGCGCACTCTCTCTCTCTTACGCGCGCGCACTCTCTCTCTCTTACGCGCGCGCACTCTCTCTCTCTTACGCGCGCGCACTCTCTCTCTCTTACGCGCGCGCACTCTCTCTCTCTTACGCGCGCGCACTCTCTCTCTCTTACGCGCGCGCACTCTCTCTCTCTTACGCGCGCGCACTCTCTCTCTCTTACGCGCGCGCACTCACTCTCTCTATTGCGCGCGCACTCTCTCTCTCTATTGCGCGCGCACTCTCTCTCTCTATTACGCGCGCACTCACTCTCTCTATTGCGCGCGCACTCTCTCTCTCTATTGCGCGCGCACTCTCTCTCTCTATTGCGCGCGCACTCTCTCTCTCTATTGCGCGCGCACTCTCTCTCTATTACGCACGCACTCTCTCTCTATTACGCACACACTCTCTCTCTATTACGCACAAACTCTCTCTCTCTCTATTACGCGCACACTCTCTCTCTCTATTACGCACACAATCTCTCTCTATTACGCACACACAATCTCTCTATTACGCACACACTCTCTCTCTATTACGCACAAACTCTCTCTCTCTCTATTACGCGCACACTCTCTCTCTCTCTATTACGCGCACACTCTCTCTCTCTCTATTACGCACACAATCTCTCTCTATTACGCACACACTCTCTCTCTATTACGCACACACTCTCTCTCTATTACGCACAAACTCTCTCTCTCTCTATTACGCGCACACACACACACTCTCTCTCTATTACGCACACACACTCTCTCTCTATTACGCACACACTCTCTCTCTATTACGCACACACTCTCTCTATTACGCACACACACTCTCTCTCTATTACGCACACACTCTCTCTCTCTCTATTACGCACACACAATCTCTCTCTATTACGCACACACTCTCTCTCTATTACGCACACACTCTCTCTCTATTACGCACACACTCTCTCTCTATTACGCACACACTCTCTCTCTATTACGCACACACTCTCTCTCTATTACGCACACACTCTCTCTCTATTACGCACACACTCTCTCTCTATTACGCACACACTCTCTCTCTCTCTATTACGCGCACACTCTCTCTCTCTCTATTACGCGCACACTCTCTCTCTCTCTATTACGCGCACACTCTCTCTCTCTATTACGCACACAATCTCTCTCTATTACGCACACACTCTCTCTCTATTACGCACACACTCTCTATTACGCACACACTCTCTCTCTATTACGCACAAACTCTCTCTCTCTCTCTATTACGCGCACACTCTCTCTCTCTCTATTACGCGCACACTCTCTCTCTCTCTATTACGCACACAATCTCTCTCTATTACGCACACACTCTCTCTCTATTACGCACACACTCTCTCTCTATTACGCGCAAACTCTCTCTCTATTACGCGCACACTCTCTCTCTCTATTACGCGCACACTCTCTCTCTCTCTATTACGCGCACACTCTCTCTCTCTCTATTACGCGCACACTCTCTCTCTCTCTATTACGCACACAATCTCTCTCTATTACGCACACACTCTCTCTCTATTACGCACACACTCTCTCTCTATTACGCACACACTCTCTCTCTATTACGCGCACACTCTCTCTCTATTACGCGCACACTCTCTCTCTCTCTATTACGCGCACACTCTCTCTCTCTATTACGCGCACACTCTCTCTCTCTATTACGCACACAATCTCTCTCTATTACGCACACACTCTCTCTCTATTACGCACACACTCTCTCTCTATTACGCACAAACTCTCTCTCTCTCTATTACGCGCACACTCTCTCTCTCTCTATTACGCACACACAATCTCTCTCTATTACGCACACACTCTCTCTCTATTACGCGCACACTCTCTCTCTCTCTATTACGCGCACACTCTCTCTCTCTATTACGCGCACACTGTCTCTCTCTCTATTACGCACACAATCTCTCTCTATTACGCACACACTCTCTCTCTATTACGCACACACTCTCTCTCTATTACGCACAAACTCTCTCTCTCTCTATTACGCACACACACACACACTCTCTCTCTATTACGCACACACTCTCTCTCTCTCTATTACGCACACACAATCTCTCTCTATTACGCACACACTCTCTCTCTATTACGCACACACTCTCTCTCTATTACGCACAAACTCTCTCTCTCTCTATTACGCGCACACTCTCTCTCTCTATTACGCGCACACTCTCTCTCTCTCTCTATTACGCACACAATCTCTCTCTATTACGCACACACTCTCTCTCTATTACGCACACACTCTCTCTCTATTACGCACACACTCTCTCTCTCTCTATTACGCGCACACACACACACTCTCTCTCTATTACGCACACACTCTCTCTCTCTATTACGCACACACAATCGCTCTCTATTACGCACACACTCTCTCTCTATTACGCACACACTCTCTCTCTCTCTTACGCGCGCGCACTCACTCTCTCTATTGCGCGCGCACTCTCTCTCTCTATTGCGCGCGCACTCTCTCTCTCTATTGCGCACGCACTCTCTCTCTATTACGCACACACTCTCTCTCTATTACGCACAAACTCTCTCTCTCTATTACGCGCACACTCTCTCTCTCTCTATTACGCGCACACTCTCTCTCTATTACGCACACACAATCTCTCTCTATTACGCGCACACTCTCTCTCTATTACGCGCACACTCTCTCTCTCTCTATTACGCGCACACTCTCTCTCTCTCTATTACGCGCACACTCTCTCTCTCTCTATAACGCGCACACTCTCTCTCTCTCTATTACGCACACAATCTCTCTCTATTACGCACACACTCTCTCTCTATTACGCACACACTCTCTCTCTATTACGCACAAACTCTCTCTCTCTCTATTACGCGCACACACACACACTCTCTCTCTATTACGCACACACTCTCTCTCTATTACGCACACACTCTCTCTCTATTACGCACACACTCTCTCTCTATTACGCGCAAACTCTCTCTCTCTCTATTACGCGCACACTCTCTCTCTCTCTATTACGCACACAATCTCTCTCTATTACGCACACACTCTCTCTCTATTACGCACACACTCTCTCTCTATTACGCACAAACTCTCTCTCTCTCTATTACGCGCACACACACACACTCTCTCTCTATTACGCGCACACTCTCTCTCTCTCTATTACGCGCACACACACACACACTCTCTCTCTATTACGCACACACTCTCTCTCTCTCTATTACGCACACACAATCTCTCTCTATTACGCACACACTCTCTCTCTATTACGCACACACTCTCTCTCTCTTACGCGCGCGCACTCACTCTCTCTATTGCGCGCGCACTCTCTCTCTCTATTGCGCGCGCACTCTCTCTCTCTATTGCGCGCGCACTCTCTCTCTCTATTGCGCGCGCACTCTCTCTCTCTATTGCGCGCGCACTCTCTCTCTATTACGCACGCACTCTCTCTCTATTACGCACACACTCTCTCTCTATTACGCACAAACTCTCTCTCTCTATTACGCGCACACTCTCTCTCTCTATTACGCACACAATCTCTCTCTATTACGCACACACAATCTCTCTATTACGCACACACTCTCTCTCTATTACGCACAAACTCTCTCTCTCTCTATTACGCGCACACTCTCTCTCTCTCTATTACGCGCACACTCTCTCTCTCTCTATTACGCACACAATCTCTCTCTATTACGCACACACTCTCTCTCTATTACGCACACACTCTCTCTCTATTACGCACAAACTCTCTCTCTCTCTATTACGCGCACACACACACACTCTCTCTCTATTACGCACACACAATCTCTCTCTATTACGCACACACTCTCTCTCTATTACGCACACACTCTCTCTCTATTACGCGCAAACTCTCTCTCTCTCTATTACGCGCACACTCTCTCTCTCTCTATTACGCACACAATCTCTCTCTATTACGTACACACTCTCTCTCTATTATGCACAAACTCTCTCTCTCTCTATTACGCGCACACACACACTCTCTCTCTATTACGCGCACACTCTCTCTCTATTACGCGCACAATCTCTCTCTATTACGCGCACACTCTCTCTCTATTACGCACACACTCTCTCTCTATTACGCGCAAACTCTCTCTCTTACGCGCGCGCACTCTCTCTCTTACGCGCGCGCACTCTCTCTCTTACGCGCGCGCACTCTCTCTCTCTTACGCGCGCGCACTCTCTCTTACGCGCGCGCACTCTCTCTCTTACGCGCGCGCACTCTCTCTCTTACGCGCGCGCACTCTCTCTCTTACGCGCGCGCACTCTCTCTCTTACGCGCGCGCACTCTCTCTTACGCGCGCGCACTCTCTCTCTCTCTTACGCGCGCGCACTCTCTCTCTCTCTTACGCGCGCGCACTCTCTCTCTCTATTGCGCGCGCACTCTCTCTCTCTATTACGCGCGCACTCTCTCTCTATTACGCACAAACTCTCTCTCTCTCTATTACGCACACACACACACTCTCTCTCTATTACGCACACACTCTCTCTCTATTACGCACACACAATCTCTCTCTATTACGCACACACAATCTCTCTCTATTACGCACAAACTCACTCTCTCTCTATTACGCGCACACTCTCTCTCTCTCTATTCCGCACACAATCTCTCTCTATTACGCACACACTCTCTCTCTATTACGCACACACTCTCTCTCTATTACGCGCAAACTCTCTCTCTCTCTATTACGCACACAATCTCTCTCTATTACGCACACACTCTCTCTCTATTACGCACAAACTCTCTCTCTCTCTATTACGCGCACACACACACACTCTCTCTCTATTACGCACACACTCTCTCTCTCTCTATTACGCACACACAATCTCTCTCTATTACGCACACACTCTCTCTCTATTACGCACACACTCTCTCTCTATTACGCGCAAACTCTCTCTCTCTCTATTACGCGCACACTCTCTCTCTCTATTACGCACACAATCTCTCTCTATTACGCACACACTCTCTCTCTATTACGCACACACTCTCTCTCTATTATGCACAAACTCTCTCTCTCTCTATTACGCGCACACACACACTCTCTCTCTATTACGCACACACTCTCTCTCTCTCTATTACGCACACACAATCTCTCTCTATTACGCACACACTCTCTCTCTATTACGCACACACTCTCTCTCTATTACGCGCAAACTCTCTCTCTCTCTATTACGCGCACACTCTCTCTCTCTATTACGCGCACACTCTCTCTCTCTCTATTACGCACACAATCTCTCTCTATTACGCACACACTCTCTCTCTATTACGCACACACTCTCTCTCTATTACGCACACACTCTCTCTCTATTACGCGCAAACTCTCTCTCTCTCTATTACGCGCACACTCTCTCTCTCTATTACGCACACAATCTCTCTCTATTACGCACACACTCTCTCTCTATTACGCACACACTCTCTCTCTATTATGCACAAACTCTCTCTCTCTCTATTACGCGCACACACACACTCTCTCTCTATTACGCACACACTCTCTCTCTCTATTACGCACACACAATCTCTCTCTATTACGCACACACTCTCTCTCTATTACGCACACACTCTCTCTCTATTACGCGCAAACTCTCTCTCTCTCTATTACGCGCACACTCTCTCTCTCTATTACGCGCACACTCTCTCTCTCTCTATTACGCACACACTCTCTCTCTCTCTATTACGCACACAATCTCTCTCTATTACGCACACACTCTCTCTCTATTACGCACACACTCTCTCTCTATTACGCACACACTCTCTCTCTCTCTATTACGCGCACACACACACACTCTCTCTCTATTACGCACACACTCTCTCTCTCTCTATTACGCACACACAATCTCTCTATTACGCACACACTCTCTCTCTATTACGCACACACTCTCTCTCTATTACGCGCACGCTCTCTCTCTCTCTATTACGCGCGCGCTCTCTCTCTCTCTATTACGCGCGCGCGCTCTCTCTCTCTTACGCGCGCGCACTCTCTCTCTCTTACGCGCGCGCACTCTCTCTCTCTTACGCGCGCGCACTCTCTCTCTCTTACGCGCGCGCACTCTCTCTCTCTTACGCGCGCGCACTCTCTCTCTCTTACGCGCGCGCACTCTCTCTCTCTTACGCGCGCGCACTCTCTCTCTCTTACGCGCGCGCACTCTCTCTCTCTTACGCGCGCGCACTCTCTCTCTCTTACGCGCGCGCACTCTCTCTCTCTTACGCGCGCGCACTCTCTCTCTCTTACGCGCGCGCACTCTCTCTCTCTTACGCGCGCGCACTCTCTCTCTCTTACGCGCGCGCACTCTCTCTCTCTCTTACGCGCGCGCACTCACTCTCTCTATTGCGCGCGCACTCTCTCTCTCTATTGCGCGCGCACTCTCTCTCTCTATTACGCGCGCACTCTCTCTCTCTATTACGCACGCACTCTCTCTCTATTACGCACAAACTCTCTCTCTCTCTATTACGCGCACACTCTCTCTCTCTCTATTACGCACACAATCTCTCTCTATTACGCACACACAATCTCTCTCTATTACGCACACACTCTCTCTCTATTCCGCACACACTCTCTCTCTCTATTACGCGCACACTCTCTCTCTCTCTATTACGCGCACACTCTCTCTCTCTATTACGCACACAATCTCTCTCTATTACGCACACACTCTCTCTCTATTACGCACACACTCTCTCTCTATTACGCACACACTCTCTCTCTATTACGCACACACTCTCTCTCTCTCTCTATTACGCACACACAATCTCTCTCTATTACGCACACACTCTCTCTCTATTACGCGCAAACTCTCTCTCTCTCTATTACGCGCACACTCTCTCTCTCTATTACGCACACAATCTCTCTCTATTACGCACACACTCTCTCTCTATTACGCACAAACTCTCTCTCTCTCTATTACGCGCACACACACACACTCTCTCTATTACGCGCGCGCGCTCTCTCTCTATTACGCGCGCGCACTCTCTCTCTCTTACGCGCGCGCACTCTCTCTCTCTTACGCGCGCGCACTCTCTCTCTCTCTTACGCGCGCGCACTCTCTCTCTCTTACGCGCGCGCACTCTCTCTCTCTATTACGCACACACTCTCTCTCTATTACGCACAAACTCTCTCTCTCTCTATTACGCACACACACACACACTCTCTCTCTATTACGCACACACTCTCTCTCTCCCTATTACGCACACACAATCTCTCCCTATTACGCACAAACTCTCTCTCTCTCTCTATTACGCGCACACTCTCTCTCTCTCTATTACGCGCACACTCTCTCTCTCTCTATTACGCGCACACACTCTCTCTCTCTATTACGCGCACTCTCTCTCTCTCTATTACGCGCACACTCTCTCTCTCTCTATTACGCACACAATCTCTCTCTATTACGCACACACTCTCTCTCTATTACGCACACACTCTCTCTCTATTACGCACACACTCTCTCTCTATTACGCGCAAACTCTCTCTCTCTCTATTACGCACACAATCTCTCTCTATTACGCACACACTCTCTCTCTATTACGCACACACTCTCTCTCTATTACGCACAAACTCTCTCTCTCTCTATTACGCGCACACACACACACTCTCTCTCTATTACGCACACACTCTCTCTCTCTCTATTACGCACACACAATCTCTCTCTATTACGCACACACTCTCTCTCTATTACGCACACACTCTCTCTCTATTACGCACACACTCTCTCTCTATTACGCACACACTCTCTCTCTATTACGCGCAAACTGTCTCTCTCTCTATTACGCGCACACTCTCTCTCTCTATTACGCACACAATCTCTCTCTATTACGCACACACTCTCTCTCTATTACGCACACACTCTCTCTCTATTACGCACAAACTCTCTCTCTCTCTATTACGCGCACACACACACACTCTCTCTCTATTACGCACACACTCTCTCTCTCTCTATTACGCACACACAATCTCTCTCTATTACGCACACACTCTCTCTCTATTACGCACACACTCTCTCTCTATTACGCGCACACTCTCTCTCTCTCTATTACGCACACAATCTCTCTCTATTACGCACACACTCTCTCTCTATTACGCACACACTCTCTCTCTATTACGCACACACTCTCTCTCTATTACGCACACACTCTCTCTCTCTATTACGCGCACACACACACACTCTCTCTCTATTACGCACACACTCTCTCTCTCTCTATTACGCACACACAATCTCTCTCTATTACGCACACACTCTCTCTCTATTACGCACACACTCTCTCTCTATTACCTGCAAACTCTCTCTCTCTCTATTACGCGCGCGCTCTCTCTCTCTCTATTACGCGCGCGCTCTCTCTCTCTCTATTACGCGCGCGCGCTCTCTCTCTATTACGCACACAATCTCTCTCTATTACGCACACACTCTCTCTCTATTACGCACACACTCTCTCTCTATTACGCACAAACTCTCTCTCTCTCTATTACGCGCACACACACACACTCTCTCTCTATTACGCACACACTCTCTCTCTCTCTATTACGCACACACAATCTCTCTCTATTACGCACACACTCTCTCTCTATTACGCGCAAACTCTCTCTCTCTCTATTACGCGCACACTCTCTCTCTCTCTATTACGCACACAATCTCTCTCTATTACGCACACACTCTCTCTCTATTACGCACAAACTCTCTCTCTCTCTATTACGCGCACACACACACACTCTCTCTATTACGCGCACACTCTCTCTCTCTATTACGCGCACACACACACTCTCTCTCTATTACGCACACACTCTCTCTCTCTCTATTACGCACACACAATCTCTCTCTATTACGCACACACTCTCTCTCTATTACGCACACACTCTCTCTCTATTACGCACACACTCTCTCTCTATTACGCACACACTCTCTCTCTATTACGCGCAAACTCTCTCTCTCTCTATTACGCGCACACTCTCTCTCTCTCTATTACGCGCACACTCTCTCTCTCTCTATTACGCGCACAATCTCTCTCTATTACGCGCACACTCTCTCTCTATTACGCACACACTCTCTCTCTATTACGCGCAAACTCTCTCTCTCTATTACGCGCACACTCTCTCTCTCTATTACGCGCACAATCTCTCTCTATTATGCGCACACTCTCTCTCTATTACGCGCACACTCTCTCTCTATTACGCGCACACTCTCTCTCTATTACGCGCAAACTCTCTCTCTCTCTATTACGCGCACACTCTCTCTCTCTATTACGCGCACAATCTCTCGCTATTACGCGCACACTCTCTCTCTATTACGCGCACACTCTCTCTCTATTACGCGCAAACTCTCTCTCTCTCTATTACGCGCGCGCACTCTCTCTCTATTGCGCGCGCACTCTCTCTATTGCGCGCGCACTCTCTCTCTCTATTACGCACGCACTCTCTCTCTCTATTACGCACACACTCTCTCTCAATTACGCACAAACTCTCTCTCTCTCTATTACGCACACACACACACTCTCTCTCTATTACGCACACACTCGCTCTCTATTACGCGCACAAACTCTCTCTCTCTCTATTACGCGCACACACACACACTCTCTCTATTACGCACACACTCTCTCTCTCTCTATTACGCACACACTCTCTCTCTCTCTATTACGCACACACAATCTCTCTATTACGCACACACTCTCTCTCTATTACGCGCAAACTCTCTCTCTATTACGCGCAAACTCTCTCTCTCTCTCTTACGCGCGCGCACTCTCTCTCTCTTACGCGCGCGCACTCTCTCTCTCTTACGCGCGCGCACTCTCTCTTACGCGCGCGCACTCTCTCTCTCTTACGCGCGCGCACTCTCTCTCTCTTACGCGCGCGCACTCTCTCTCTCTTACGCGCGCGCACTCTCTCTCTCTTACGCGCGCGCACTCTCTCTCTCTTACGCGCGCGCACTCTCTCTCTCTTACGCGCGCGCACTCTCTCTCTCTTACGCGCGCGCACTCTCTCTCTCTTACGCGCGCGCACTCTCTCTCTCTTACGCGCGCGCACTCTCTCTCTCTTACGCGCGCGCACTCTCTCTCTCTTACGCGCGCGCACTCTCTCTCTCATACGCGCGCGCACTCTCTCTCTCTTACGCGCGCGCACTCTCTCTCTTACGCGCGCGCACTCTCTCTCTCTTACGCGCGCGCACTCTCTCTCTTACGCGCGCGCACTCTCTCTCTCTTACGCGCGCGCACTCTCTCTCTCTTACGCGCGCGCACTCTCTCTCTCTTACGCGCGCGCACTCTCTCTCTCTCTTACGCGCGCGCACTCTCTCTATTGCGCACACACTCTCTCTCCATTACGCACGCACTCTCTCTCTATTACGCACAAACTCTCTCTCTATTACGCACACACACACACACTCTCTCTCTATTACGCACACACTCTCTCTCTCTATTACGCACACACAATCTCTCTCTATTACGCACAAACTCTCTCTCTCTCTATTACGCGCACACTCTCTCTCTCTCTATTACGCGCACACTCTCTCTCTCTCTATTACGCACACAATCTCTCTCTATTACGCGCACACTCTCTCTCTATTACGCACACACTCTCTCTCTATTACGCGCAAACTCTCTCTCTCTCTATTACGCACACAATCTCTCTCTATTACGCACACACTCTCTCTCTATTACGCACACACTCTCTCTCTATTACGCACAAACTCTCTCTCTCTCTATTACGCGCACACACACACACTCTCTCTCTATTACGCACACACTCTCTCTCTCTCTATTACGCACACACAATCTCTCTCTATTACGCACACACTCTCTCTCTATTACGCACACACTCTCTCTCTATTACGCACACACTCTCTCTCTCTCTATTACGCGCACACTCTCTCTCTCTCTATTACGCACACAATCTCTCTCTATTACGCACACACTCTCTCTCTATTACGCACACACTCTCTCTCTATTACGCACAAACTCTCTCTCTCTCTATTACGCGCACACACACACACTCTCTCTCTATTACGCACACACTCTCTCTCTCTCTATTACGCACACACAATCTCTCTCTATTACGCACACACTCTCTCTCTATTACGCGCACACTCTCTCTCTCTCTATTACGCGCACACTCTCTCTCTCTCTATTACGCGCACAATCTCTCTCTATTACGCACACACTCTCTCTCTATTACGCACACACTCTCTCTCTATTACGCACAAACTCTCTCTCTCTCTATTACGCGCACACACACACACACTCTCTCTCTATTACGCACACACTCTCTCTCTCTCTATTACTCACACACAATCTCTCTCTATTACGCACACACTCTCTCTCTATTACGCACACACTCTCTCTCTCTTACGCGCGCGCACTCACTCTCTCTATTGCGCGCGCACTCTCTCTCTCTATTGCGCGCGCACTCTCTCTCTCTATTGCGCGCGCACTCTCTCTCTCTATTGCGCGCGCACTCTCTCTCTATTACGCACGCACTCTCTCTCTATTACGCACACACTCTCTCTCTATTACGCGCAAACTCTCTCTCTCTCTATTACGCGCACACTCTCTCTCTCTCTATTACGCACACAATCTCTCTCTATTACGCACACACAATCTCTCTCTATTACGCACACACTCTCTCTCTATTACGCACAAACTCTCTCTCTCTCTATTGCGCGTGCACTCTCTCTCTCTATTACGCACGCACTCTCTCTCTCTATTACGCACACACACACACTCTCTCTCTATTACGCACACACTCGCTCTCTATTACGCGCACAAACTCTCTCTCTCTCTATTACGCGCACACACACACACTCTCTCTATTACGCGCAAACTCTCGCTCTCTCTATTACGCGCGCGCTCTCTCTCTCTCTCTTACGCGCGCGCACTCTCTCTCTCTTACGCGCGCGCACTCTCTCTCTCTTACGCGCGCGCACTCTCTCTCTCTTACGCGCGCGCACTCTCTCTCTCTTACGCGCGCGCACTCTCTCTCTTACGCGCGCGCACTCTCTCTCTCTTACGCGCGCGCACTCTCTCTCTCTTACGCGCGCGCACTCTCTCTCTCTTACGCGCGCGCACTCTCTCTCTCTTACGCGCGCGCACTCTCTCTCTCTATTGCGCGCGCACTCTCTCTCTCTATTGCGCGCGCACTCTCTCTCTATTACGCACGCACTCTCTCTCTATTACGCACGCACTCTCTCTCTATTACGCGCAAACTCTCTCTCTCTCTATTACGCGCACACTCTCTCTCTCTCTATTACGCACACACAATCTCTCTCTATTACGCACACACTCTCTCTCTATTACGCACAAACTCTCTCTCTCTCTATTGCGCGCGCACTCTCTCTCTCTATTACGCACGCACTCTCTCTCTCTATTACGCACACACTCTCTCTCTATTACGCACAAACTCTCTCTCTCTCTATTACGCACACACTCGCTCTCTATTACGCGCACAAACTCTCTCTCTCTCTATTACGCGCACACACACACACTCTCTCTATTACGCGCAAACTCTCGCTCTCTCTATTACGCGCGCGCTCTCTCTCTCTCTCTTACGCGCGCGCACTCTCTCTCTCTTACGCGCGCGCACTCTCTCTCTCTTACGCGCGCGCACTCTCTCTCTCTTACGCGCGCGCACTCTCTCTCTCTTACGCGCGCGCACTCTCTCTCTCTTACGCGCGCGCACTCTCTCTCTCTTACGCGCGCGCACTCTCTCTCTCTATTGCGCGCGCACTCTCTCTCTCTATTGCGCGCGCACTCTCTCTCTATTACGCACGCACTCTCTCTCTATTACGCACGCACTCTCTCTCTATTACGCGCAAACTCTCTCTCTCTCTATTACGCGCACACTCTCTCTCTCTCTATTACGCACACAATCTCTCTCTATTACGCACACACAATCTCTCTCTATTACGCACACACTCTCTCTCTATTACGCACAAACTCTCTCTCTCTCTATTGCGCGCGCACTCTCTCTCTCTATTACGCACGCACTCTCTCTCTCTATTACGCACACACTCTCTCTCTATTACGCACAAACTCTCTCTCTCTCTATTACGCACACACACACACTCTCTCTCTATTACGCACACACTCGCTCTCTATTACGCGCACAAACTCTCTCTCTCTCTATTACGCGCACACACACACACTCTCTCTATTACGCGCAAACTCTCGCTCTCTCTATTACGCGCGCGCTCTCTCTCTCTCTCTTACGCGCGCGCACTCTCTCTCTCTTACGCGCGCGCACTCTCTCTCTCTTACGCGCGCGCACTCTCTCTCTCTTACGCGCGCGCACTCTCTCTCTCTTACGCGCGCGCACTCTCTCTCTCTTACGCGCGCGCACTCTCTCTCTCTTACGCGCGCGCACTCTCTCTCTCTTACGCGCGCGCACTCTCTCTCTCTTACGCGCGCGCACTCTCTCTCTCTTACGCGCGCGCACTCTCTCTCTCTTACGCGCGCGCACTCTCTCTCTCTTACGCGCGCGCACTCTCTCTCTCTTACGCGCGCGCACTCTCTCTCTCTTACGCGCGCGCACTCTCTCTCTTACGCGCGCGCACTCTCTCTCTCTTACGCGCGCGCACTCTCTCTCTCTTACGCGCGCGCACTCTCTCTCTCTTACGCGCGCGCACTCTCTCTCTCTTACGCGCGCGCACTCTCTCTCTCTTACGCGCGCGCACTCTCTCTCTCTTACGCGCGCGCACTCTCTCTCTCTTACGCGCGCGCACTCTCTCTCTCTTACGCGCGCGCACTCTCTCTCTCTTACGCGCGCGCACTCTCTCTCTCTTACGCGCGCGCACTCTCTCTCTCTTACGCGCGCGCACTCTCTCTCTCTTACGCGCGCGCACTCTCTCTCTCTTACGCGCGCGCACTCTCTCTCTCTTACGCGCGCGCACTCTCTCTCTCTTACGCGCGCGCACTCTCTCTCTCTTACGCGCGCGCACTCTCTCTCTCTTACGCGCGCGCACTCTCTCTCTCTTACGCGCGCGCACTCTCTCTCTCTTACGCGCGCGCACTCTCTCTCTCTTACGCGCGCGCACTCTCTCTCTCTTACGCGCGCGCACTCTCTCTCTCTTACGCGCGCGCACTCTCTCTCTCTTACGCGCGCGCACTCTCTCTCTCTTACGCGCGCGCACTCTCTCTCTCTTACGCGCGCGCACTCTCTCTCTCTTACGCGCGCGCACTCTCTCTCTCTCTTACGCGCGCGCACTCTCTCTCTCTATTGCGCGCGCACTCTCTCTCTCTATTGCGCGCGCACTCTCTCTCTCTATTGCGCGCGCACTCTCTCTCTCTATTGCGCGCGCACTCTCTCTCTCTATTGCGCGCGCACTCTCTCTCTATTACGCACGCACTCTCTCTCTATTACGCACACACTCTCTCTCTATTACGCACAAACTCTCTCTCTCTCTATTACGCGCACACTCTCTCTCTCTCTATTACGCACACAATCTCTCTCTATTACGCACACACAATCTCTCTCTATTACGCACACACTCTCTCTCTATTACGCACAAACTCTCTCTCTCTCTATTACGCGCACACTCTCTCTCTCTCTATTACGCACACAATCTCTCTCTATTACGCACACACTCTCTCTCTATTACGCACAAACTCTCTCTCTATTACGCGCACACACACACACTCTCTCTCTATTATGCACACACTCTCTCTCTATTACGCACACACTCTCTCTCTATTACGCACACACTCTCTCTCTATTACGCACACACTCTCTCTCTCTCTATTACGCGCACACTCTCTCTCTCTCTATTACGCACACAATCTCTCTCTATTACGCACACACTCTCTCTCTATTACGCACACACTCTCTCTCTATTACGCACAAACTCTCTCTCTCTCTATTACGCGCACACACACACACACTCTCTCTCTATTACGCACACACTCTCTCTCTCTCTATTACTCACACACAATCTCTCTCTATTACGCACACACTCTCTCTCTATTACGCACACACTCTCTCTCTCTTACGCGCGCGCACTCACTCTCTCTATTGCGCGCGCACTCTCTCTCTCTATTGCGCGCGCACTCTCTCTCTCTATTGCGCGCGCACTCTCTCTCTCTATTGCGCGCGCACTCTCTCTCTCTATTGCGCGCGCACTCTCTCTCTCTATTACGCACGCACTCTCTCTCTATTACGCACACACTCTCTCTCTATTACGCACAAACTCTCTCTCTCTCTATTACGCGCACTCTCTCTCTCTCTATTACGCACACAATCTCTCTCTATTACGCACACACAATCTCTCTCTATTACGCACACACTCTCTCTCTATTAAGCACAAACTCTCTCTCTCTCTATTACGCGCACACTCTCTCTCTATTACGCACACAATCTCTCTCTATTACGCACACACTCTCTCTCTATTACGCACACACTCTCTCTCTATTACGCACACACTCTCTCTCTATTACGCACAAACTCTCTCTCTATTACGCACAAACTCTCTCTGTCTCTATTACGCGCACACACACACACTCTCTCTCTATTACGCACACACTCTCTCTCTCTCTATTACGCACACACAATCTCTCTCTATTACGCACACACTCTCTCTCTCTATTACGCACACACTCTCTCTCTATTACGCACACACTCTCTCTCTATTACGCGCAAACTCTCTCTCTCTCTTACGCGCACACTCTCTCTCTCTCTATTACGCACACAATCTCTCTCTATTACGCACACACTCTCTCTCTATTACGCACACACTCTCTCTCTATTACGCACAAACTCTCTCTCTATTACGCGCACACACACACACTCTCTCTCTATTACGCGCACACACTCTCTCTCTCTATTACGCGCACACACACACACTCTCTCTCTATTACGCACACACTCTCTCTCTCTCTATTACGCACACACAATCTCTCTCTATTACGCACACACTCTCTCTCTATTACGCACACACTCTCTCTCTCTTACGCGCGCGCACTCACTCTCTCTATTGCGCGCGCACTCTCTCTCTCTATTGCGCGCGCACTCTCTCTCTATTGCGCGCGCACTCTCTCTCTCTATTACGCACGCACTCTCTCTCTATTACGCACACACTCTCTCTCTATTACGCACAAACTCTCTCTCTCTCTATTACGCGCACACTCTCTCTCTCTCTATTACGCACACAATCTCTCTCTATTACGCACACACAATCTCTCTCTATTACGCACACACTCTCTCTCTATTACGCACAAACTCTCTCTCTCTCTATTACGCGCACACTCTCTCTCTCTCTATTACGCGCACACTCTCTCTCTCTATTACGCACACAATCTCTCTCTATTACGCACACACTCTCTCTCTATTACGCACACACTCTCTCTCTATTACGCACACACTCTCTCTCTATTACGCACACACTCTCTCTCTATTACGCACAAACTCTCTCTCTCTCTATTACGCGCACACACACACACTCTCTCTCTATTACGCACACACTCTCTCTCTCTCTATTACGCACACACACTCTCTCTCTATTACGCACACACTCTCTCTCTATTACGCACAAACTCTCTCTCTCTCTATTACGCGCACACACACACTCTCTATTACGCACACACTCTCTCTCTCTCTATTACGCACACACAATCTCTCTCTATTACGCACACACTCTCTCTCTATTACGCACACACTCTCTCTCTATTACGCACACACTCTCTCTCTATTACGCGCAAACTCTCTCTCTCTCTATTACGCGCACACTCTCTCTCTCTCTATTACGCACACAATCTCTCTCTATTACGCACACACTCTCTCTCTATTACGCACACACTCTCTCTCTATTACGCACAAACTCTCTCTCTCTCTATTACGCGCACACACACACACTCTCTCTCTATTACGCGCACACTCTCTCTCTCTCTATTACGCGCACACACACACACACTCTCTCTCTATTACGCACACACTCTCTCTCTCTATTACGCACACACAATCTCTCTCTATTACGCACACACTCTCTCTCTATTACGCACACACTCTCTCTCTCTTACGCGCGCGCACTCACTCTCTCTATTGCGCGCGCACTCTCTCTCTCTATTGCGCGCGCACTCTTTCTCTCTATTGCGCGCGCACTCTCTCTCTCTATTACGCACGCACTCTCTCTCTATTACGCACACACTCTCTCTCTATTACGCACACACTCTCTCTCTATTACGCACACACTCTCTCTCTATTACGCGCAAACTCTCTCTCTCTCTATTACGCGCACACTCTCTCTCTCTCTATTACGCACACAATCTCTCTCTATTACGCACACACAATCTCTCTCTATTACGCACACACTCTCTCTCTATTACGCACAAACTCTCTCTCTCTATTACGCGCACACTCTCTCTCTCTCTATTACGCGCACACTCTCTCTCTCTCTATTACGCACACAATCTCTCTCTATTACGCACACACTCTCTCTCTATTACGCACACACTCTCTCTCTATTACGCACAAACTCTCTCTCTCTCTCTATTACGCGCACACACACACACTCTCTCTCTATTACGCACACACTCTCTCTCTCTCTATTACGCACACACAATCTCTCTCTATTACGCACACACTCTCTCTCTATTACGCACACACTCTCTCTCTATTACGCGCAAACTCTCTCTCTCTCTATTACGCGCACACTCTCTCTCTCTATTACGCACACAATCTCTCTCTATTACGCACACACTCTCTCTCTATTACGCACACACTCTCTCTCTATTACGCACAAACTCTCTCTCTCTCTATTACGCGCACACACACACTCTCTCTCTATTACGCGCACACTCTCTCTCTCTCTATTACGCGCACACTCTCTCTCTATTACGCACACACTCTCTCTCTATTACGCACACACACACACTCTCTCTCTCTATTACGCACACACAATCTCTCTCTATTACGCACACACAATCTCTCTATTACGCGCACACTCTCTCTCTCTCTATTACGCGCACACTCTCTCTCTCTCTATTACGCGCACACAATCTCTCTCTATTACGCACACACTCTCTCTCTATTACGCACACACTCTCTCTCTATTACGCACAAACTCTCTCTCTCTCTATTACGCACACACACACACTCTCTCTCTATTACGCACACACTCTCTCTCTCTCTATTACGCACACACACTCTCTCTATTACGCACACACTCTCTCTCTATTACGCACACACACACACTCTCTCTCTCTATTACGCACACACAATCTCTCTCTATTACGCACACACTCTCTCTCTATTACGCGCAAACTCTCTCTCTATTACGCGCACACTCTCTCTCTCTCCATTACGCGCACACTCTCTCTCTCTCTATTACGCGCACACACTCTCTCTATTACGCACACACACTCTCTCTATTACACACACACAATCTCTCTCTATTACGCACACACTCTCTCTCTATTACGCACACACTCTCTCTCTATTACGCACACACTCTCTCTCTCTCTATTACGCACACACTCTCTCTCTATTACGCGCAAACTCTCTCTCTCTCTATTACGCGCACACTCTCTCTCTCTCCATTACGCGCACACTCTCTCTCTCTCTATTACGCGCACACACTCTCTCTATTACGCACACACACTCTCTCTATTACGCACACACAATCTCTCTCTATTACGCACACACAATCTCTCTCTATTACGCACACACTCTCTATTACGCACACACTCTCTCTATTACGCACACACTCTCTCTCTATTACGCACAAACTCTCTCTCTCTCTATTACGCACACACACACTCTCTCTCTATTACGCACACACTCTCTCTCTCTCTATTACGCACACACAATCTCTCTCTATTACGCACACACTCTCTCTCTATTACGCACAAACTCTCTCTCTCTCTATTACGCGCACACTCTCTCTCTCTCTATTACGCACACACAATCTCTCTCTATTACGCACACACTCTCTCTCTATTACGCACACACTCTCTCTCTATTACGCACACACTCTCTCTCTCTCTATTACGCACACACACACACACTCTCTCTCTATTACGCACACACTCTCTCTCTCTATTACGCACACACAATCTCTCTCTATTACGTACACACTCTCTCTCTATTACGCACAAACTCTCTCTCTCTATTACGCGCACACACTCTCTCTCTCTATTACGCGCACACTCTCTCTCTCTCTATTACGCGCACACTCTCTCTCTCTCTATTACGCACACACTCTCTCTCTATTACGCACACACTCTCTCTCTATTACGCACACACTCTCTCTCTATTACGCACACTCTCTCTCTCTATTACGCGCACACTCTCTCTCTCTCTATTACGCACACAATCTCTCTCTATTACGCACACACTCTCTCTCTATTACGCACACAATCTCTCTCGATTACGCACACACTCTCTCTCTATTACGCACACACTCTCTCTCTATTACGCACAAACTCTCTCTCTCTCTATTACGCGCACACTCTCTCTCTCTATTACGCGCACACTCTCTCTCTCTCTATTACGCGCACACTCTCTCTCTCTCTATTACGCACACACTCTCTCTCTATTACGCACACACTCTCTCTCTATTACGCACACACTCTCTCTCTCTATTACGCGCGCACTCTCTCTCTCTATTACGCGCACACTCTCTCTCTCTATTACGCACACAATCTCTCTCTATTACGCACACACTCTCTCTCTATTACGCACACAATCTCTCTCTATTACGCACACACTCTCTCTCTATTACGCACACACTCTCTCTCTATTACGCACAAACTCTCTCTCTCAATTACGCGCACACTCTCTCTCTCTCTATTACGCGCACACTCTCTCTCTATTACGCACACACTCTCTCTCTATTACGCACACACTCTCTCTCTATTACGCACAAACTCTCTCTCTCTCTATTACGCGCACACTCTCTCTCTCTATTACGCGCACACTCTCTCTCTCTCTATTACGCGCACACTCTCTCTCTCTCTATTACGCACACAATCTCCCTCTATTGCGCACACACTCTCTCTCTATTACGCACACACTCTCTCTCTATTACGCACAAACTCTCCCTCTCTCTATTACGCGCACACTCTCTCTCTCTCTATTACGCACACACAATCTCTCTCTATTACGCACACTCTCTCTCTATTACGCACACACTCTCTCTCTATTACGCACACACTCTCTCTCTCTCTATTACGCGCACACTCTCCCTCTCTCTATTACGCGCACACTCTCTCTCTCTCTATTACGCGCACACTCTCTCTCTCTCTATTACGCGCACACAATCTCTCTCTATTACGCACACTCTCTCTCTATTACGCACACACTCTCTCTCTATTACGCACAAACTCTCTCTCTCTATTACGCACACACACACACACTCTCTCTCTATTACGCACACACTCTCTCTCTCTCTATTACGCACACACAATCTCTCTCTATTACGCACACACTCTCTCTCTATTACGCGCACACTCTCTCTCTCCCTATTACGCGCACACTCTCTCTCTCTCTATTACGCACACAATCTCTCTCTATTACGCACACACGCTCTCTCTATTACGCACACACTCTCTCTCTATTACGCACAAACTCTCTCTCTCTCTATTACGCGCACACTCTCTCTCTATTACGCGCACACTCTCTCTCTATTACGCGCACACTCTCTCTCTATTACGCGCACACTCTCTCTCTCTCTATTACGCACACAATCTCTCTCTATTACGCACACACACTCTCTCTATTACGCACACACTCTCTCTCTATTACGCACACACTCTCTCTCTCTATTACGCGCACACTCTCTCTCTCTCTATTACGCGCACACTCTCTCTCTCTCTATTACGCACACAATCTCTCTCTATTACGCACACACTCTCTCTCTATTACGCACACACTCTCTCTCTATTACGCACAAACTCTCTCTCTCTCTATTACGCGCACACTCTCTCTCTCTCTATTACGCGCACACTCTCTCTCTCTCTATTACGCGCACACTCTCTCTCTCTATTACGCACACACTCTCTCTCTCTCTATTACGCGCACACTCTCTCTCTCTCTATTACGCACACAATCTCTCTCTATTACGCACACACTCTCTCTCTATTACGCACACACTCTCTATTACGCACAAACTCTCTCTCTCTCTATTACGCGCACACTCTCTCTCTCTCTATTACGCTCACACTCTCTCTCTCTATTACGCGCACAATCTCTCTCTATTACGCACACACTCTCTCTCTATTACACACACACTCTCTCTCTATTACGCACACACTCTCTCTCTATTACGCGCAAACTCTCTCTCTCTCTATTACGCGCACACTCTCTCTCTCTCTATTACGCGCACACTCTCTCTCTCTCTATTACGCGCACACTCTGTCTCTCTCTATTACGCACACACTCTCTCTCTATTACGCACAAACTCTCTCTCTCTCTATTACGCGCACACTCTCTCTCTCTCTATTACGCGCACACTCTCTCTCTCTCTATTACGCACACACAATCTCTCTCTATTACGCACACACTCTCTCTCTATTACGCACACACTCTCTCTCTATTACGCACAAACTCTCTCTCTCTCTATTACGCACACACACACACACTCTCTCTCTATTCCGCACACACTCTCTCTCTCTCTATTACGCACACACAATCTCTCTCTATTACGCACACACTCTCTCTCTCTATTACGCACAAACTCTCTCTCTCTCTATTACGCGCACACTCTCTCTCTCTCTATTACGCGCACACTCTCTCTCTCTCTATTACGCACACAATCTCTCTATATTACGCACACACTCTCTCTCTATTACGCACACACTCTCTCTCTCTTACGCACAAACTCTCTCTCTCTCTATTACGCACACACACACACTCTCTCTCTATTACGCACACACTCTCTCTCTATTACGCACACACTCTCTCTCTATTACGCACACACTCTCTCTCTATTACGCACACACTCTCTCTCTATTACGCGCACACTCTCTCTCTATTACGCGCACACTCTCTATTACGCGCACACTCTCTCTCTCTATTACGCGCACACTCTCTCTCTCTATTACGCGCACACTCTCTCTCTCTCTCTATTACGCACACAATCTCTCTCTATTACGCACACACTCTCTCTCTATTACGCACACACTCTCTCTCTATTACGCACAAACTCTCTCTCTCTCTATTACGCGCACACTCTCTCTCTCTCTATTACGCGCACACTCTCTCTCTCTATTACGCACACACAATCTCTCTCTATTACGCACACACTCTCTCTCTATTACGCACACACTCTCTCTCTATTACGCACACACTCTCTCTCTATTACGCACACTCTCTCTCTATTACGCACAAACTCTCTCTCTATTACGCACAAACTCTCTCTCTCTCTATTACGCACACACACACACTCTCTCTCTATTACGCACACACTCTCTCTCTCTATTACGCACACACAATCTCTCTCTATTACGCACACACTCTCTCTCTATTACGCACAAACTCTCTCTCTCTCTATTACGCGCACACTCTCTCTCTCTCTCTATTACGCGCACACTCTCTCTCTCTCTCTATTACGCACACAATCTCTCTCTATTACGCACAAACTCTCTCTCTCTCTATTACGCACACACACACACACTCTCTCTCTATTACGCACACACTCTCTCTCTCTCTATTACGCACACACAATCTCTCTCTATTACGCACACACTCTCTCTCTATTACGCACAAACTCTCTCTCTCTCTATTACGCGCACACTCTCTCTCTCTATTACGCGCACACTCTCTCTCTCTCTATTACGCACACACTCTCTATTACGCACACACTCTCTCTCTATTACGCACAAACTCTCTCTCTCTCTATTACGCGCACACACACACACTCTCTCTCTATTACGCACACACAATCTCTCTCTATTACGCACACAATCTCTCTCTATTACGCACACACTCTCTCTCTATTACACACACACTCTCTCTCTATTACGCACAAACTCTCTCTCTCTCTATTACGCGCACACACACACACTCTCTCTCTATCACGCACACACTCTCTCTCTCTCTATTACGCACACACACTCTCTCTCTATTACGCACACACTCTCTCTCTATTACGCGCAAACTCTCTCTCTCTATTACGCGCGCGCACTCTCTCTCTTACGCGCGCGCACTCTCTCTCTCTTACGCGCGCGCACTCTCTCTCTCTTACGCGCGCGCACTCTCTCTTACGCGCGCGCACTCTCTCTCTCTTACGCGCGCGCACTCTCTCTCTCTTACGCGCGCGCACTCTCTCTCTCTTACGCGCGCGCACTCTCTCTCTCTTACGCGCGCGCACTCTCTCTTACGCGCGCGCACTCTCTCTCTCTTACGCGCGCGCACTCTCTCTCTCTTACGCGCGCGCACTCTCTCTCTCTTACGCGCGCGCACTCTCTCTCTTACGCGCGCGCACTCTCTCTCTCTTACGCGCGCGCACTCTCTCTCTCTTACGCGCGCGCACTCTCTCTCTCTTACGCGCGCGCACTCTCTCTCTCTTACGCGCGCGCACTCTCTCTCTCTTACGCGCGCGCACTCTCTCTCTCTTACGCGCGCGCACTCTCTCTCTCTTACGCGCGCGCACTCTCTCTCTCTTACGCGCGCGCACTCTCTCTCTTACGCGCGGGCACTCTCTCTCTCTTACGCGCGCGCACTCTCTCTCTCTTACGCGCGCGCACTCTCTCTCTTACGCGCGCGCACTCTCTCTCTCTTACGCGCGCGCACTCTCTCTTACGCGCGCGCACTCTCTCTCTTACGCGCGCGCACTCTCTCTCTCTTACGCGCGCGCTCTCTCTCTCTTACGCGCGCGCACTCTCTCTCTCTCTTACGCGCGCGCACTCTCTCTCTTACGCGCGCGCACTCTCTCTCTCTTACGCGCGCGCACTCTCTCTCTCTTACGCGCGCGCACTCTCTCTCTCTATTGCGCGCGCACTCTCTCTCTATTGCGCGCGCACTCTCTCTCTCTATTGCGCGCGCACTCTCTCTCTCTATTACGCACACACTCTCTCTCTCTATTACGCACAAACTCTCTCTCTCTATTACGCACACACACACACACTCTCTCTCTATTACGCACACACTCTCTCTCTATTACGCACAAACTCTCTCTCTCTCTATTACGCACACACTCTCTCTCTATTACGCGCAAACTCTCTCTCTCTCTATTACGCACACAATCTCTCTCTATTACGCACACACTCTCTCTATTACGCACACACTCTCTCTCTATTACGCACACACTCTCTCTCTCTATTACGCGCACACTCTCTCTCTCTCTATTACGCGCACACTCTCTCTCTCTATTACGCACACAATCTCTCTCTATTACGCACACACTCTCTCTCTATTACGCACACACTCTCTCTCTATTACGCACAAACTCTCTCTCTCTCTATTACGCGCACACTCTCTCTCTCTCTATTACGCGCACACTCTCTCTCTCTCTATTACGCGCACACTCTCTCTCTCTATTACGCGCACACTCTCTCTCTCTCTATTACGCGCACACTCTCTCTCTATTACGCACACACTCTCTCTCTCTCTATTACGCGCACACTCTCTCTCTCTCTATTACGCACACAATCTCTCTCTATTACGCGGACAATCTCTCTCTATTACGCACACACTCTCTCTCTATTACGCACACACTCTCTCTCTATTACGCGCAAACTCTCTCTCTCTCTATTACGCGCACACTCTCTCTCTCTCGATGACGCGCACACTCTCTCTCTCTCTATTACGCGCACACTCTCTCTCTATTACGCACACACTCTCTATTACGCACACACTCTCTCTCTATTACGCACAAACTCTCTCTCTCTATTACGCGCACACTCTCTCTCTCTCTATTACGCGCACACTCTCTCTCTCTCTATTACGCGCACACTCTCTCTCTCTCTATTACGCACACACTCTCTCTCTATTACGCACACACTCTCTCTCTATTACGCACAAACTCTCTCTCTCTCTATTACGCGCACACTCTCTCTCTCTCTATTACGCGCACACTCTCTCTCTCTATTACGCACACACAATCTCTCTCTATTACGCACACACTCTCTCTCTATTACGCACACACTCTCTCTCTATTACGCACAAACTCTCTCTCTCTATTACGCACACACACACACACTCTCTCTCTATTACGCACACACTCTCTCTCTCTCTATTACGCACACACAATCTCTCTCTATTACGCACACACTCTCTCTCTATTACGCACAAACTCTCTCTCTCTCTATTACGCGCACACTCTCTCTCTCTCTATTACGCGCACACTCTCTCTCTCTATTACGCACACAATCTCTCTCTATTACGCACACACTCACTCTCTATTACGCACACACTCTCTCTCTCTTACGCACAAACTCTCTCTCTCTCTATTACGCACACAGACACTCTCTCTCTATTACGCACACACTCTCTCTCTCTCTCTATTACGCACACACAATCTCTCTCTATTACGCACAAACTCTCTCTCTCTCTATTGCGCGCACACTCTCTCTCTCTCTATTACGCGCACACTCTCTCTCTCTCTATTACGCGCCCACTCTCTCTCTCTCTATTACGCACACAATCTCTCTCTATTACGCACACACTCTCTCTCTCTCTATTACGCGCACACTCTCTCTCTATTACGCGCACACTCTCTCTCTCTCTATTACGCACACAATCTCTCTCTATTACGCACACACTCTCTCTCTATTACGCACAAACTCTCTCTCTCTCTATTACGTGCACACTCTCTCTCTCTATTACGCGCACACTCTCTCTCTCTATTACGCGCACACTCTCTCTCTCTATTACGCGCACACTCTCTCTCTCTCTATTACGCGCACACTCTCTCTCTATTACGCACACACTCTCTCTCTATTACGCACACACTCTCTCTCTATTACGCACACACTCTCTCTCTATTACGCGCACACTCTCTCTCTCTCTATTACGCACACACTCTCTCTCTCTCTATTACGCGCACACTCTCTCTCTCTCTATTACGCGCACACTCTCTCTCTCTATTACGCACACACAATCTCTATTACGCACACACTCTCTCTCTATTACGCACACACTCTCTCTCTATTACGCACACTCTCTCTCTATTACGCACACTCTCTCTCTATTACGCACACTCTCTCTCTATTACGCACAAACTCTCTCTCTCTCTATTACGCACACACACACACACTCTCTCTCTATTACGCACACACTCTCTCTCTCTATTACGCACACACAATCTCTCTCTATTACGCACACACTCTCTCTCTATTACGCGCACACTCTCTCTCTCTCTATTACGCGCACACTCTCTCTCTCTCTATTACGCACACAATCTCTCTCTATTACGCACAAACTCTCTCTCTCTCTATTACGCGCACACACACACACTCTCTCTCTATTACGCACACACTCTCTCTCTCTCTATTACGCACACACAATCTCTCTCTATTACGCACACAATCTCTCTATTACGCACACAATCTCTCTCTATTACGCACACACTCTCTCTCTATTACACACACACTCTCTCTCTATTACGCACAAACTCTCTCTCTCTCTATTACGCGCACACACACACACTCTCTCTATTACGCACACACTCTCTCTCTCTCTATTACGCACACACACTCTCTCTCTATTACGCACACACTCTCTCTCTATTACGCGCAAACTCTCTCTCTCTCTATTACGCGCGCGCACTCTCTCTCTTACGCGCGCGCACTCTCTCTCTCTTACGCGCGCGCACTCTCTCTCTCACGCGCGCGCACTCTCTCTCTCTTACGCGCGCGCACTCTCTCTCTCTTACGCGCGCGCACTCTCTCTCTCTTACGCGCGCGCACTCTCTCTCTCTTACGCGCGCGCACTCTCTCTCTCTTACGCGCGCGCACTCTCTCTCTCTTACGCGCGCGCACTCTCTCTCTCTTACGCGCGCGCACTCTCTCTCTCTTACGCGCGCGCACTCTCTCTTACGCGCGCGCACTCTCTCTCTCTTACGCGCGCGCACTCTCTCTCTCTTACGCGCGCGCACTCTCTCTTACGCGCGCGCACTCTCTCTCTCTTACGCGCGCGCACTCTCTCTCTTACGCGCGCGCACTCTCTCTCTCTTACGCGCGCGCACTCTCTCTCTCTTACGCGCGCGCACTCTCTCTCTCTTACGCGCGCGCACTCTCTCTCTTACGCGCGGGCACTCTCTCTCTCTTACGCGCGCGCACTCTCTCTCTCTTACGCGCGCGCACTCTCTCTCTCTCTTACGCGCGCGCACTCTCTCTCTCTTACGCGCGCGCACTCTCTCTCTCTCTTACGCGCGCGCACTCTCTCTCTCTCTTACGCGCGCGCACTCTCTCTCTCTTACGCGCGCGCACTCTCTCTTACGCGCGCGCACTCTCTCTCTCTTACGCGCGCGCACTCTCTCTCTCTTACGCGCGCGCTCTCTCTCTCTTACGCGCGCGCACTCTCTCTCTTACGCGCGCGCACTCTCTCTCTTACGCGCGCGCACTCTCTCTTACGCGCGCGCACTCTCTCTCTCTATTGCGCGCGCACTCTCTCTCTCTATTGCGCGCGCACTCTCTCTCTCTATTGCGCGCGCACTCTCTCTCTCTATTGCGCGCGCACTCTCTCTCTCTATTGCGCGCGCACTCTCTCTCTCTATTACGCACACACTCTCTCTCTCTATTACGCACAAACTCTCTCTCTCTCTATTACGCACACACACACACACTCTCTCTCTATTACGCACACACTCTCTCTCTCTATTACGCACACACAATCTCTCTCTATTACGCACACACTCTCTCTCTATTACGCACACTCTCTCTCTATTACGCGCAAACTCTCTCTCTATTACGCGCAAACTCTCTCTCTCTCTCTTACGCGCGCGCACTCTCTCTCTCTTACGCGCGCGCACTCTCTCTCTTACGCGCGCGCACTCTCTCTCTTACGCGCGCGCACTCTCTCTTACGCGCGCGCACTCTCTCTCTCTTACGCGCGCGCACTCTCTCTCTCTCTTACGCGCGCGCACTCTCTCTCTCTCTTACGCACGCGCACTCTCTCTATTGCGCGCGCACTCTCTCTCTCTATTACGCACACACTCTCTCTCTATTACGCACACACACACACACTCTCTCTCTATTACGCACACACTCTCTCTCTCTCTATTACGCACACACAATCTCTATTACGCACAAACTCTCTCTCTATTACGCGCACACTCTCTCTCTCTCTATTACGCGCACACTCTCTCTCTCTCTATTACGCGCACACTCTCTCTCTCTCTATTACGCGCACACTCTCTCTCTCTCTATTACGCACACAATCTCTCTCTATTACGCACACAATCTCTCTCTATTACGCACACACTCTCTCTCTATTACGCGCAAACTCTCTCTCTCTCTATTACGCACACAATCTCTCTCTATTACGCACACACTCTCTCTCTCTATTACGCGCACACACACACACTCTCTCTCTATTACGCACAAACTCTCTCTCTCTCTATTACGCACACACAATCTCTCTCTATTACGCACACACTCTCTCTCTATTACGCACACACTCTCTCTCTATTACGCACACACTCTCTCTCTATTACGCACACACTCTCTCTCTATTACGCGCAAACTCTCTCTCTATTACGCGCACACTCTCTCTCTCTCTATTACGCACACAATCTCTCTCTATTACGCACACACTCTCTCTCTATTACGCACACACTCTCTCTCTATTACGCACACTCTCTCTCTATTACGCACACACACTCTCTCTCTATTACGCACACACTCTCTCTCTCTCTATTACGCACACACAATCTCTCTCTATTACGCACACACTCTTCCTCTATTACGCACACACTCTCTCTCTATTACGCACACACTCTCTCTCTATTACGCACACACTCTCTCTCTATTACGCACACACTCTCTCTCTATTACGCACACACTCTCTCTCTCTCTATTACGCGCACACTCTCTCTCTCTCTATTACGCGCACACTCTCTCTCTCTCTATTACGCGCACACTCTCTCTCTCTATTACGCACACAATCTCTCTCTATTACGCACACACTCTCTCTCTATTACGCACACACTCTCTATTACGCACACACTCTCTCTCTATTACGCACAAACTCTCTCTCTCTCTCTATTACGCGCACACTCTCTCTCTCTCTATTACGCGCACACTCTCTCTCTCTCTATTACGCACACAATCTCTCTCTATTACGCACACACTCTCTCTCTATTACGCACACACTCTCTCTCTATTACGCACACACTCTCTCTCTATTACGCGCAAACTCTCTCTCTATTACGCGCAAACTCTCTCTCTCTATTACGCGCACACTCTCTCTCTCTCTATTACGCGCACACTCTCTCTCTCTCTATTACGCGCACACTCTCTCTCTCTCTATTACGCACACACTCTCTCTCTATTACGCACACACTCTCTCTCTATTACGCACACACTCTCTCTCTATGACGCACACACTCTCTCTCTATGACGCACACACTCTCTCTCTATTACGCACACACTCTCTCTCTATTACGCGCACACTCTCTCTCTCTCTATTACGCGCACACTCTCTCTCTCTATTACGCGCACACTCTCTCTCTCTATTACGCACACAATCTCTCTCTATTACGCACACACTCTCTCTCTATTACGCACACACTCTCTCTCTATTACGCACAAACTCTCTCTCTCTCTATTACGCGCACACTCTCTCTCTCTCTATTACGCACACACAATCTCTCTCTATTACGCACACACTCTCTCTCTATTACGCGCACACTCTCTCTCTCTCTATTACGCGCACACTCTCTCTCTCTATTACGCGCACACTGTCTCTCTCTCTATTACGCACACAATCTCTCTCTATTACGCACACACTCTCTCTCTATTACGCACACACTCTCTCTCTATTACGCACAAACTCTCTCTCTCTCTATTACGCACACACACACACACTCTCTCTCTATTACGCACACACTCTCTCTCTCTCTATTACGCACACACAATCTCTCTCTATTACGCACACACTCTCTCTCTATTACGCACACACTCTCTCTCTATTACGCACACACTCTCTCTCTATTACGCACACACTCTCTCTCTATTACGCACACACTCTCTCTCTATTACGCACAAACTCTCTCTCTCTATTACGCGCACACTCTCTCTATTACGCGCACACTCTCTCTCTCTCTCTATTACGCACACAATCTCTCTCTATTACGCACACACTCTCTCTCTATTACGCACACACTCTCTCTATTACGCACAAACTCTCTCTCTCTCTATTACGCGCACACACACACACTCTCTCTCTATTACGCACACACTCTCTCTCTCTATTAGGCACACACAATCGCTCTCTATTACGCACACACTCTCTCTCTATTACGCACACACTCTCTCTCTCTCTTACGCGCGCGCACTCACTCTCTCTATTGCGCGCGCACTCTCTCTCTCTATTGCGCGCGCACTCTCTCTCTCTATTGCGCACGCACTCTCTCTCTATTACGCACACACTCTCTCTCTATTACGCACAAACTCTCTCTCTCTCTATTACGCGCACACTCTCTCTCTATTACGCGCACACTCTCTCTCTCTATTACGCGCACACTCTCTCTCTCTCTATTACGCGCACACTCTCTCTCTCTCTATTACGCACACAATCTCTCTCTATTACGCACACACTCTCTCTCTATTACGCACACACTCTCTCTCTATTACGCACAAACTCTCTCTCTCTCTATTACGCGCACACACACACACTCTCTCTCTATTACGCACACACTCTCTCTCTATTACGCACACACTCTCTCTCTATTACGCGCAAACTCTCTCTCTCTCTATTACGCGCACACTCTCTCTCTCTCTATTACGCACACAATCTCTCTCTATTACGCACACACTCTCTCTCTATTACGCACACACTCTCTCTCTATTACGCACAAACTCTCTCTCTCTCTATTACGCGCACACACACACTCTCTCTCTATTACGCGCACACTCTCTCTCTCTATTACGCGCACACACACACACACTCTCTCTCTATTACGCACACACTCTCTCTCTCTCTATTACGCACACACAATCTCTCTCTATTACGCACACACTCTCTCTCTATTACGCACACACTCTCTCTCTATTACGCACACACTCTCTCTCTCTTACGCGCGCGCACTCACTCTCTCTATTGCGCGCGCACTCTCTCTCTCTATTGCGCGCGCACTCTCTCTCTCTATTGCGCGCGCACTCTCTCTCTATTACGCACGCACTCTCTCTCTATTACGCACACACTCTCTCTCTATTACGCACAAACTCTCTCTCTCTCTATTACGCGCACACTCTCTCTCTCTATTACGCACACAATCTCTCTCTATTACGCACACACAATCTCTCTATTACGCACACACTCTCTCTCTATTACGCGCACACTCTCTCTCTCTCTATTACGCGCACACTCTCTCTCTCTCTATTACGCACACAATCTCTCTCTATTACGCACACACTCTCTCTCTATTACGCACACACTCTCTCTCTATTACGCACAAACTCTCTCTCTCTCTATTACGCGCACACACACACTCTCTCTCTATTACGCACACACACTCTCTCTCTATTACGCACACACTCTCTCTCTATTACGCACACACTCTCTCTATTACGCACACACTCTCTCTATTACGCACACACACTCTCTCTCTATTACGCACACACTCTCTCTCTCTCTATTACGCACACACAATCTCTCTCTATTACGCACACACTCTCTCTCTATTACGCACACACTCTCTCTCTATTACGCACACACTCTCTCTCTATTACGCACACACTCTCTCTCTATTACGCACACACTCTCTCTCTATTACGCACACACTCTCTCTCTATTACGCACACACTCTCTCTCTATTACGCACAAACTCTCTCTCTCTCTATTACGCGCACACTCTCTCTCTCTCTATTACGCGCACACTCTCTCTCTCTCTATTACGCGCACACTCTCTCTCTCTATTACGCACACAATCTCTCTCTATTACGCACACACTCTCTCTCTATTACGCACACACTCTCTATTACGCACACACTCTCTCTCTATTACGCACAAACTCTCTCTCTCTCTCTATTACGCGCACACTCTCTCTCTCTCTATTACGCGCACACTCTCTCTCTCTCTATTACGCACACAATCTCTCTCTATTACGCACACACTCTCTCTCTATTACGCACACACTCTCTCTCTATTACGCACACACTCTCTCTCTATTACGCGCAAACTCTCTCTCTATTACGCGCAAACTCTCTCTCTCTATTACGCGCACACTCTCTCTCTCTCTATTACGCGCACACTCTCTCTCTCTCTATTACGCGCACACTCTCTCTCTCTCTATTACGCACACAATCTCTCTCTATTACGCACACACTCTCTCTCTATTACGCACACACTCTCTCTCTATTACGCACACACTCTCTCTCTATTATGCGCACACTCTCTCTCTATTACGCGCACACTCTCTCTCTCTCTATTACGCGCACACTCTCTCTCTCTATTACGCGCACACTCTCTCTCTCTATTACGCACACAATCTCTCTCTATTACGCACACACTCTCTCTCTATTACGCACACACTCTCTCTCTATTACGCACACACTCTCTATTACGCACACACTCTCTCTCTATTACGCACAAACTCTCTCTCTCTCTCTATTACGCGCACACTCTCTCTCTCTCTATTACGCGCACACTCTCTCTCTCTCTATTACGCACACAATCTCTCTCTATTACGCACACACTCTCTCTCTATTACGCACACACTCTCTCTCTATTACGCACACACTCTCTCTCTATTACGCGCAAACTCTCTCTCTATTACGCGCAAACTCTCTCTCTCTATTACGCGCACACTCTCTCTCTCTCTATTACGCGCACACTCTCTCTCTCTCTATTACGCGCACACTCTCTCTCTCTCTATTACGCACACAATCTCTCTCTATTACGCACACACTCTCTCTCTATTACGCACACACTCTCTCTCTATTACGCACACACTCTCTCTCTATTATGCGCACACTCTCTCTCTATTACGCGCACACTCTCTCTCTCTCTATTACGCGCACACTCTCTCTCTCTATTACGCGCACACTCTCTCTCTCTATTACGCACACAATCTCTCTCTATTACGCACACACTCTCTCTCTATTACGCACACACTCTCTCTCTATTACGCACAAACTCTCTCTCTCTCTATTACGCGCACACTCTCTCTCTCTATTACGCACACACAATCTCTCTCTATTACGCACACACTCTCTCTCTATTACGCGCACACTCTCTCTCTCTCTATTACGCGCACACTCTCTCTCTCTATTACGCGCACACTGTCTCTCTCTCTATTACGCACACAATCTCTCTCTATTACGCACACACTCTCTCTCTATTACGCACACACTCTCTCTCTATTACGCACAAACTCTCTCTCTCTCTATTACGCACACACACACACACTCTCTCTCTATTACGCACACACTCTCTCTCTCTCTATTACGCACACACAATCTCTCTCTATTACGCACACACTCTCTCTCTATTACGCACACACTCTCTCTCTATTACGCACAAACTCTCTCTCTCTCTATTACGCGCACACTCTCTCTCTCTATTACGCGCACACTCTCTCTCTCTCTCTATTACGCACACAATCTCTCTCTATTACGCACACACTCTCTCTCTATTACGCACACACTCTCTCTCTATTACGCACACACTCTCTCTCTCTCTATTACGCGCACACACACACACTCTCTCTCTATTACGCACACACTCTCTCTCTCTATTACGCACACACAATCGCTCTCTATTACGCACACACTCTCTCTCTATTACGCACACACTCTCTCTCTCTCTTACGCGCGCGCACTCACTCTCTCTATTGCGCGCGCACTCTCTCTCTCTATTGCGCGCGCACTCTCTCTCTCTATTGCGCACGCACTCTCTCTCTATTACGCACACACTCTCTCTCTATTACGCACAAACTCTCTCTCTCTATTACGCGCACACTCTCTCTCTCTCTATTACGCGCACACTCTCTCTCTATTACGCACACACAATCTCTCTCTATTACGCGCACACTCTCTCTCTATTACGCGCACACTCTCTCTCTCTCTATTACGCGCACACTCTCTCTCTCTCTATTACGCGCACACTCTCTCTCTCTCTATTACGCACACACTCTCTCTCTCTCTATTACGCACACAATCTCTCTCTATTACGCACACACTCTCTCTCTATTACGCACACACTCTCTCTCTATTACGCACAAACTCTCTCTCTCTCTATTACGCGCACACACACACACTCTCTCTCTATTACGCACACACTCTCTCTCTATTACGCACACACTCTCTCTCTATTACGCACACACTCTCTCTATTACGCGCAAACTCTCTCTCTCTCTATTACGCGCACACTCTCTCTCTCTCTATTACGCACACAATCTCTCTCTATTACGCACACACTCTCTCTCTATTACGCACACACTCTCTCTCTATTACGCACAAACTCTCTCTCTCTCTATTACGCGCACACACACACACTCTCTCTCTATTACGCGCACACTCTCTCTCTCTCTATTACGCGCACACACACACACACTCTCTCTCTATTACGCACACACTCTCTCTCTCTCTATTACGCACACACAATCTCTCTCTATTACGCACACACTCTCTCTCTATTACGCACACACTCTCTCTCTCTTACGCGCGCGCACTCACTCTCTCTATTGCGCGCGCACTCTCTCTCTCTATTGCGCGCGCACTCTCTCTCTCTATTGCGCGCGCACTCTCTCTCTCTATTGCGCGCGCACTCTCTCTCTCTATTGCGCGCGCACTCTCTCTCTATTACGCACGCACTCTCTCTCTATTACGCACACACTCTCTCTCTATTACGCACAAACTCTCTCTCTCTCTATTACGCGCACACTCTCTCTCTCTATTACGCACACAATCTCTCTCTATTACGCACACACAATCTCTCTATTACGCACACACTCTCTCTCTATTACGCACAAACTCTCTCTCTCTCTATTACGCGCACACTCTCTCTCTCTCTATTACGCGCACACTCTCTCTCTCTCTATTACGCACACAATCTCTCTCTATTACGCACACACTCTCTCTCTATTACGCACACACTCTCTCTCTATTACGCACAAACTCTCTCTCTCTCTATTACGCGCACACACACACACTCTCTCTCTATTACGCACACACAATCTCTCTCTATTACGCACACACTCTCTCTCTATTACGCACACACTCTCTCTCTATTACGCGCAAACTCTCTCTCTCTCTATTACGCGCACACTCTCTCTCTCTATTACGCACACAATCTCTCTCTATTACGTACACACTCTCTCTCTATTATGCACAAACTCTCTCTCTCTCTATTACGCGCACACACACACTCTCTCTCTATTACGCGCACACTCACTCTCTATTACGCGCACAATCTCTCTCTATTACGCGCACACTCTCTCTCTATTACGCACACACTCTCTCTCTATTACGCACACACTCTCTCTCTATTACGCGCAAACTCTCTCTCTTACGCGCGCGCACTCTCTCTCTTACGCGCGCGCACTCTCTCTCTTACGCGCGCGCACTCTCTCTCTCTTACGCGCGCGCACTCTCTCTTACGCGCGCGCACTCTCTCTCTTACGCGCGCGCACTCTCTCTCTTACGCGCGCGCACTCTCTCTCTTACGCGCGCGCACTCTCTCTCTTACGCGCGCGCACTCTCTCTTACGCGCGCGCACTCTCTCTCTCTCTTACGCGCGCGCACTCTCTCTCTCTCTTACGCGCGCACTCTCTCTCTATTACGCACAAACTCTCTCTCTCTCTATTACGCACACACACACACTCTCTCTCTATTACGCACACACTCTCTCTCTATTACGCACACACAATCTCTCTCTATTACGCACACACAATCTCTCTCTATTACGCACAAACTCACTCTCTCTCTATTACGCGCACACTCTCTCTCTCTCTATTCCACACACAATCTCTCTCTATTACGCACACACTCTCTCTCTATTACGCACACACTCTCTCTCTATTACGCGCAAACTCTCTCTCTCTCTATTACGCACACAATCTCTCTCTATTACGCACACACTCTCTCTCTATTACGCACACACTCTCTCTCTATTACGCACAAACTCTCTCTCTCTCTATTACGCGCACACACACACACTCTCTCTCTATTACGCACACACTCTCTCTCTCTCTATTACGCACACACAATCTCTCTCTATTACGCACACACTCTCTCTCTATTACGCACACACTCTCTCTCTATTACGCGCAAACTCTCTCTCTCTCTATTACGCGCACACTCTCTCTCTCTATTACGCACACAATCTCTCTCTATTACGCACACACTCTCTCTCTATTACGCACACACTCTCTCTCTATTATGCACAAACTCTCTCTCTCTCTATTACGCGCACACACACACTCTCTCTCTATTACGCACACACTCTCTCTCTCTCTATTACGCACACACAATCTCTCTCTATTACGCACACACTCTCTCTCTATTACGCACACACTCTCTCTCTATTACGCGCAAACTCTCTCTCTCTCTATTACGCGCACACTCTCTCTCTCTATTACGCGCACACTCTCTCTCTCTCTATTACGCACACAATCTCTCTCTATTACGCACACACTCTCTCTCTATTACGCACACACTCTCTCTCTATTACGCACACACTCTCTCTCTCTCTATTACGCGCACACACACACACTCTCTCTCTATTACGCACACACTCTCTCTCTCTCTATTACGCACACACAATCTCTCTATTACGCACACACTCTCTCTCTATTACGCACACACTCTCTCTCTATTACGCGCACGCTCTCTCTCTCTCTATTACGCGCGCGCTCTCTCTCTCTCTATTACGCGCGCGCGCTCTCTCTCTCTTACGCGCGCGCACTCTCTCTCTCTTACGCGCGCGCACTCTCTCTCTTACGCGCGCGCACTCTCTCTCTCTTACGCGCGCGCACTCTCTCTTACGCGCGCGCACTCTCTCTCTCTTACGCGCGCGCACTCTCTCTCTCTTACGCGCGCGCACTCTCTCTCTCTTACGCGCGCGCACTCTCTCTCTCTTACGCGCGCGCACTCTCTCTCTCTTACGCGCGCGCACTCTCTCTCTCTTACGCGCGCGCACTCTCTCTCTCTTACGCGCGCGCACTCTCTCTCTCTTACGCGCGCGCACTCTCTCTCTTACGCGCGCGCACTCTCTCTCTCTTACGCGCGCGCACTCTCTCTCTTACGCGCGCGCACTCTCTCTCTCTTACGCGCGCGCACTCTCTCTCTTACGCGCGCGCACTCTCTCTCTCTTACGCGCGCGCACTCTCTCTCTCTTACGCGCGCGCACTCTCTCTCTCTTACGCGCGCGCACTCTCTCTCTCTCTTACGCGCGCGCACTCTCTCTCTCTATTGCGCACACACTCTCTCTCCATTACGCACGCACTCTCTCTCTATTACGCACAAACTCTCTCTCTCTCTATTACGCACACACACACACACTCTCTCTCTCTCTATTACGCACACACAATCTCTCTCTATTACGCACAAACTCTCTCTCTCTCTATTACGCGCACACTCTCTCTCTCTCTATTACGCGCACACTCTCTCTCTCTCTATTACGCACACAATCTCTCTCTATTACGCGCACACTCTCTCTCTATTACGCACACACTCTCTCTCTATTACGCGCAAACTCTCTCTCTCTCTATTACGCACACAATCTCTCTCTATTACGCACACACTCTCTCTCTATTACGCACACACTCTCTCTCTATTACGCACAAACTCTCTCTCTCTCTATTACGCGCACACACACACACTCTCTCTCTATTACGCACACACTCTCTCTCTCTCTATTACGCACACACAATCTCTCTCTATTACGCACACACTCTCTCTCTATTACGCACACACTCTCTCTCTATTACGCACACACTCTCTCTCTCTCTATTACGCGCACACTCTCTCTCTCTCTATTACGCACACAATCTCTCTCTATTACGCACACACTCTCTCTCTATTACGCACACACTCTCTCTCTATTACGCACAAACTCTCTCTCTCTCTATTACGCGCACACACACACTCTCTCTCTATTACGCACACACTCTCTCTCTCTCTATTACGCACACACAATCTCTCTCTATTACGCGCACACTCTCTCTCTATTACGCGCACACTCTCTCTCTCTCTATTACGCGCACACTCTCTCTCTCTCTATTACGCACACAATCTCTCTCTATTACGCACACACTCTCTCTCTATTACGCACACACTCTCTCTCTATTACGCACAAACTCTCTCTCTCTCTATTACGCGCACACACACACACACTCTCTCTCTATTACGCACACACTCTCTCTCTCTCTATTACTCACACACAATCTCTCTCTATTACGCACACACTCTCTCTCTATTACGCACACACTCTCTCTCTCTTACGCGCGCGCACTCACTCTCTCTATTGCGCGCGCACTCTCTCTCTCTATTGCGCGCGCACTCTCTCTCTCTATTGCGCGCGCACTCTCTCTCTCTATTGCGCGCGCACTCTCTCTCTATTACGCACGCACTCTCTCTCTATTACGCGCAAACTCTCTCTCTCTCTATTACGCGCACACTCTCTCTCTCTCTATTACGCACACAATCTCTCTCTATTACGCACACACAATCTCTCTCTATTACGCACACACTCTCTCTCTATTACGCACAAACTCTCTCTCTCTCTATTGCGCGCGCACTCTCTCTCTCTATTACGCACGCACTCTCTCTCTCTATTACGCACACACTCTCTCTCTATTACGCACAAACTCTCTCTCTCTCTATTACGCACACACACACACTCTCTCTCTATTACGCACACACTCGCTCTCTATTACGCGCACAAACTCTCTCTCTCTCTATTACGCGCACACACACACACTCTCTCTATTACGCGCAAACTCTCGCTCTCTCTATTACGCGCGCGCTCTCTCTCTCTCTCTTACGCGCGCGCACTCTCTCTCTCTTACGCGCGCGCACTCTCTCTCTCTTACGCGCGCGCACTCTCTCTCTCTTACGCGCGCGCACTCTCTCTCTCTTACGCGCGCGCACTCTCTCTCTCTTACGCGCGCGCACTCTCTCTCTCTTACGCGCGCGCACTCTCTCTCTCTTACGCGCGCGCACTCTCTCTCTCTTACGCGCGCGCACTCTCTCTCTCTTACGCGCGCGCACTCTCTCTCTCTTACGCGCGCGCACTCTCTCTCTCTTACGCGCGCGCACTCTCTCTCTCTTACGCGCGCGCACTCTCTCTCTCTTACGCGCGCGCACTCTCTCTCTCTTACGCGCGCGCACTCTCTCTCTCTTACGCGCGCGCACTCTCTCTCTCTTACGCGCGCGCACTCTCTCTCTCTTACGCGCGCGCACTCTCTCTCTCTTACGCGCGCGCACTCTCTCTCTCTTACGCGCGCGCACTCTCTCTCTTACGCGCGCGCACTCTCTCTCTCTTACGCGCGCGCACTCTCTCTCTCTTACGCGCGCGCACTCTCTCTCTCTTACGCGCGCGCACTCTCTCTCTCTTACGCGCGCGCACTCTCTCTCTCTTACGCGCGCGCACTCTCTCTCTCTTACGCGCGCGCACTCTCTCTCTCTTACGCGCGCGCACTCTCTCTCTCTTACGCGCGCGCACTCTCTCTCTCTTACGCGCGCGCACTCTCTCTCTCTTACGCGCGCGCACTCTCTCTCTCTTACGCGCGCGCACTCTCTCTCTCTTACGCGCGCGCACTCTCTCTCTCTTACGCGCGCGCACTCTCTCTCTCTTACGCGCGCGCACTCTCTCTCTCTTACGCGCGCGCACTCTCTCTCTCTTACGCGCGCGCACTCTCTCTCTCTTACGCGCGCGCACTCTCTCTCTCTTACGCGCGCGCACTCTCTCTCTCTTACGCGCGCGCACTCTCTCTCTCTTACGCGCGCGCACTCTCTCTCTCTTACGCGCGCGCACTCTCTCTCTCTTACGCGCGCGCACTCTCTCTCTCTTACGCGCGCGCACTCTCTCTCTCTTACGCGCGCGCACTCTCTCTCTCTTACGCGCGCGCACTCTCTCTCTCTTACGCGCGCGCACTCTCTCTCTCTATTGCGCGCGCACTCTCTCTCTCTATTGCGCGCGCACTCTCTCTCTCTATTGCGCGCGCACTCTCTCTCTCTATTGCGCGCGCACTCTCTCTCTCTATTGCGCGCGCACTCTCTCTCTCTATTGCGCGCGCACTCTCTCTCTATTACGCACGCACTCTCTCTCTATTACGCACACACTCTCTATTACGCACAAACTCTCTCTCTCTCTATTACGCGCACACTCTCTCTCTCTCTATTACGCACACAATCTCTCTCTATTACGCACACACAATCTCTCTCTATTACGCACACACTCTCTCTCTATTACGCACAAACTCTCTCTCTCTCTATTACGCGCACACTCTCTCTCTCTCTATTACGCACACAATCTCTCTCTATTACGCACACACTCTCTCTCTATTACGCACACACTCTCTCTCTATTACGCACAAACTCTCTCTCTATTACGCGCACACACACACACTCTCTCTCTATTATGCACACACTCTCTCTCTATTACGCACACACTCTCTCTCTATTACGCACACACTCTCTCTCTATTACGCACACACTCTCTCTCTCTCTATTACGCGCACACTCTCTCTCTCTCTATTACGCACACAATCTCTCTCTATTACGCACACACTCTCTCTCTATTATGCACACACTCTCTCTCTATTACGCACAAACTCTCTCTCTCTCTATTACGCGCACACACACACACACTCTCTCTCTATTACGCACACACTCTCTCTCTCTCTATTACTCACACACAATCTCTCTCTATTACGCACACACTCTCTCTCTATTACGCACACACTCTCTCTCTCTTACGCGCGCGCACTCACTCTCTCTATTGCGCGCGCACTCTCTCTCTCTATTGCGCGCGCACTCTCTCTCTCTATTGCGCGCGCACTCTCTCTCTCTATTGCGCGCGCACTCTCTCTCTCTATTGCGCGCGCACTCTCTCTCTCTATTACGCACGCACTCTCTCTCTATTACGCACACACTCTCTCTCTATTACGCACAAACTCTCTCTCTCTCTATTACGCGCACTCTCTCTCTCTATTACGCACACAATCTCTCTCTATTACGCACACACAATCTCTCTCTATTACGCACACACTCTCTCTCTATTAAGCACAAACTCTCTCTCTCTCTATTACGCGCACACTCTCTCTCTATTACGCACACAATCTCTCTCTATTACGCACACACTCTCTCTCTATTACGCACACACTCTCTCTCTATTACGCACACACTCTCTCTCTATTACGCACAAACTCTCTCTGTCTCTATTACGCGCACACACACACACTCTCTCTCTATTACGCACACACTCTCTCTCTCTCTATTACGCACACACAATCTCTCTCTATTACGCACACACTCTCTCTCTCTATTACGCACACACTCTCTCTCTATTACGCACACACTCTCTCTCTATTACGCGCAAACTCTCTCTCTCTCTTACGCGCACACTCTCTCTCTCTCTATTACGCACACAATCTCTCTCTATTACGCACACACTCTCTCTCTATTACGCACACACTCTCTCTCTATTACGCACAAACTCTCTCTCTATTACGCGCACACACACACACTCTCTCTCTATTACGCGCACACACTCTCTCTCTCTATTACGCGCACACACACACACTCTCTCTCTATTACGCACACACTCTCTCTCTCTCTATTACGCACACACAATCTCTCTCTATTACGCACACACTCTCTCTCTATTACGCACACACTCTCTCTCTCTTACGCGCGCGCACTCACTCTCTCTATTGCGCGCGCACTCTCTCTCTCTATTGCGCGCGCACTCTCTCTCTATTGCGCGCGCACTCTCTCTCTCTATTACGCACGCACTCTCTCTCTATTACGCACACACTCTCTCTCTATTACGCACAAACTCTCTCTCTCTCTATTACGCGCACACTCTCTCTCTCTCTATTACGCACACAATCTCTCTCTATTACGCACACACAATCTCTCTCTATTACGCACACACTCTCTCTCTATTACGCACAAACTCTCTCTCTCTCTATTACGCGCACACTCTCTCTCTCTCTATTACGCGCACACTCTCTCTCTCTATTACGCACACAATCTCTCTCTATTACGCACACACTCTCTCTCTATTACGCACACACTCTCTCTCTATTACGCACACACTCTCTCTCTATTACGCACAAACTCTCTCTCTCTCTATTACGCGCACACACACACACTCTCTCTCTATTACGCACACACTCTCTCTCTCTCTATTACGCACACACACTCTCTCTCTATTACGCACACACTCTCTCTCTATTACGCACAAACTCTCTCTCTCTCTATTACGCGCACACACACACTCTCTATTACGCACACACTCTCTCTCTCTCTATTACGCACACACAATCTCTCTCTATTACGCACACACTCTCTCTCTATTACGCACACACTCTCTCTCTATTACGCGCAAACTCTCTCTCTCTCTATTACGCGCACACTCTCTCTCTCTCTATTACGCACACAATCTCTCTCTATTACGCACACACTCTCTCTCTATTACGCACACACTCTCTCTCTATTACGCACAAACTCTCTCTCTCTCTATTACGCGCACACACACACACTCTCTCTCTATTACGCGCACTCTCTCTCTCTCTATTACGCGCACACACACACACACTCTCTCTCTATTACGCACACACTCTCTCTCTCTATTACGCACACACAATCTCTCTCTATTACGCACACACTCTCTCTCTATTACGCACACACTCTCTCTCTCTTACGCGCGCGCACTCACTCTCTCTATTGCGCGCGCACTCTCTCTCTCTATTGCGCGCGCACTCTTTCTCTCTATTGCGCGCGCACTCTCTCTCTCTATTACGCACGCACTCTCTCTCTATTACGCACACACTCTCTCTCTATTACGCACACACTCTCTCTCTATTACGCACACACTCTCTCTCTATTACGCGCAAACTCTCTCTCTCTCTATTACGCGCACACTCTCTCTCTCTCTATTACGCACACAATCTCTCTCTATTACGCACACACAATCTCTCTCTATTACGCACACACTCTCTCTCTATTACGCACAAACTCTCTCTCTCTATTACGCGCACACTCTCTCTCTCTCTATTACGCGCACACTCTCTCTCTCTCTATTACGCACACAATCTCTCTCTATTACGCACACACTCTCTCTCTATTACGCACACACTCTCTCTCTATTACGCACAAACTCTCTCTCTCTCTCTATTACGCGCACACACACACACTCTCTCTCTATTACGCACACACTCTCTCTCTCTCTATTACGCACACACAATCTCTCTCTATTACGCACACACTCTCTCTCTATTACGCACACACTCTCTCTCTATTACGCGCAAACTCTCTCTCTCTCTATTACGCGCACACTCTCTCTCTCTCTATTACGCACACAATCTCTCTATTACGCACACACTCTCTCTCTATTACGCACACACTCTCTCTCTATTACGCACAAACTCTCTCTCTCTCTATTACGCGCACACACACACTCTCTCTCTATTACGCGCACACTCTCTCTCTCTCTATTACGCGCACACTCTCTCTCTATTACGCACACACTCTCTCTCTATTACGCACACACACACACTCTCTCTCTCTATTACGCACACACAATCTCTCTCTATTACGCACACACAATCTCTCTATTACGCGCAAACTCTCTCTCTCTCTATTACGCGCACACTCTCTCTCTCTCTATTACGCGCACACTCTCTCTCTCTCTATTACGCGCACACAATCTCTCTCTATTACGCACACACTCTCTCTCTATTACGCACACACTCTCTCTCTATTACGCACAAACTCTCTCTCTCTCTATTACGCACACACACACACTCTCTCTCTATTACGCACACACTCTCTCTCTCTCTATTACGCACACACACTCTCTCTATTACGCACACACTCTCTCTCTATTACGCACACACACACACTCTCTCTCTCTATTACGCACACACAATCTCTCTCTATTACGCACACACTCTCTCTCTATTACGCGCAAACTCTCTCTCTATTACGCGCACACTCTCTCTCTCTCCATTACGCGCACACTCTCTCTCTCTCTATTACGCGCACACACTCTCTCTATTACGCACACACACTCTCTCTATTACACACACACAATCTCTCTCTATTACGCACACACTCTCTCTCTATTACGCACACACTCTCTCTCTATTACGCACACACTCTCTCTCTATTACGCACACACTCTCTCTCTCTCTATTACGCACACACTCTCTCTCTATTACGCGCAAACTCTCTCTCTCTATTACGCGCACACTCTCTCTCTCTCCATTACGCGCACACTCTCTCTCTCTCTATTACGCGCACACACTCTCTCTATTACGCACACACACTCTCTCTATTACGCACACACAATCTCTCTCTATTACGCACACACAATCTCTCTCTATTACGCACACACTCTCTATTACGCACACACTCTCTCTATTACGCACACACTCTCTCTCTATTACGCACAAACTCTCTCTCTCTCTATTATGCACACACACACTCTCTCTCTATTACGCACACACTCTCTCTCTCTCTATTACGCACACACAATCTCTCTCTATTACGCACACACTCTCTCTCTATTACGCACAAACTCTCTCTCTCTCTATTACGCGCACACTCTCTCTCTCTCTATTACGCACACACAATCTCTCTCTATTACGCACACACTCTCTCTCTATTACGCACACACTCTCTCTCTATTACGCACACACTCTCTCTCTCTCTATTACGCACACACACACACACTCTCTCTCTATTACGCACACACTCTCTCTCTCTATTACGCACACACAATCTCTCTCTATTACGTACACACTCTCTCTCTATTACGCACAAACTCTCTCTCTCTATTACGCGCACACACTCTCTCTCTCTATTACGCGCACACTCTCTCTCTCTCTATTACGCGCACACACTCTCTCTCTCTATTACGCACACACTCTCTATTACGCACACACTCTCTCTCTATTACGCACACACTCTCTCTCTATTACGCACACTCTCTCTCTCTATTACGCGCACACTCTCTCTCTCTCTATTACGCACACAATCTCTCTCTATTACGCACACACTCTCTCTCTATTACGCACACAATCTCTCTCGATTACGCACACACTCTCTCTCTATTACGCACACACTCTCTCTCTATTACGCACAAACTCTCTCTCTCTCTATTACGCGCACACTCTCTCTCTCTCTATTACGCGCACACTCTCTCTCTCTCTATTACGCGCACACTCTCTCTCTCTCTATTACGCACACACTCTCTCTCTATTACGCACACACTCTCTCTCTATTACGCACACACTCTCTCTCTCTCTATTACGCGCGCACTCTCTCTCTCTATTACGCGCACACTCTCTCTCTCTATTACGCACACAATCTCTCTCTATTACGCACACACTCTCTCTCTATTACGCACACAATCTCTCTCTATTACGCACACACTCTCTCTCTATTACGCACACACTCTCTCTCTATTACGCACAAACTCTCTCTCTCAATTACGCGCACACTCTCTCTCTCTCTATTACGCGCACACTCTCTCTCTATTACGCACACACTCTCTCTCTATTACGCACACACTCTCTCTCTATTACGCACAAACTCTCTCTCTCTCTATTACGCGCACACTCTCTCTCTCTATTACGCGCACACTCTCTCTCTCTCTATTACGCGCACACTCTCTCTCTCTCTATTACGCACACAATCTCCCTCTATTGCGCACACACTCTCTCTCTATTACGCACACACTCTCTCTCTATTACGCACAAACTCTCCCTCTCTCTATTACGCGCACACTCTCTCTCTCTCTATTACGCACACACAATCTCTCTCTATTACGCACACTCTCTCTCTATTACGCACACACTCTCTCTCTATTACGCACACACTCTCTCTCTCTCTATTACGCGCACACTCTCCCTCTCTCTATTACGCGCACACTCTCTCTCTCTCTATTACGCGCACACTCTCTCTCTCTCTATTACGCGCACACAATCTCTCTCTATTACGCACACTCTCTCTCTATTACGCACACACTCTCTCTCTATTACGCACAAACTCTCTCTCTCTATTACGCACACACACACACACTCTCTCTCTATTACGCACACACTCTCTCTCTCTCTATTACGCACACACAATCTCTCTCTATTACGCACACACTCTCTCTCTATTACGCGCACACTCTCTCTCTCCCTATTACGCGCACACTCTCTCTCTCTCTATTACGCACACAATCTCTCTCTATTACGCACACACGCTCTCTCTATTACGCACACACTCTCTCTCTATTACGCACAAACTCTCTCTCTCTCTATTACGCGCACACTCTCTCTCTATTACGCGCACACTCTCTCTCTATTACGCGCACACTCTCTCTCTATTACGCGCACACTCTCTCTCTCTCTATTACGCACACAATCTCTCTCTATTACGCACACACACTCTCTCTATTACGCACACACTCTCTCTCTATTACGCACACACTCTCTCTCTCTATTACGCGCACACTCTCTCTCTCTCTATTACGCGCACACTCTCTCTCTCTCTATTACGCACACAATCTCTCTCTATTACGCACACACTCTCTCTCTATTACGCACACACTCTCTCTCTATTACGCACAAACTCTCTCTCTCTCTATTACGCGCACACTCTCTCTCTCTCTATTACGCGCACACTCTCTCTCTCTCTATTACGCGCACACTCTCTCTCTCTATTACGCACACACTCTCTCTCTCTCTATTACGCGCACACTCTCTCTCTCTCTATTACGCACACAATCTCTCTCTATTACGCACACACTCTCTCTCTATTACGCACACACTCTCTATTACGCACAAACTCTCTCTCTCTCTATTACGCGCACACTCTCTCTCTATTACGCTCACACTCTCTCTCTCTATTACGCGCACAATCTCTCTCTATTACGCACACACTCTCTCTCTATTACACACACACTCTCTCTCTATTACGCACACACTCTCTCTCTATTACGCGCAAACTCTCTCTCTCTCCATTACGCGCACACTCTCTCTCTCTCGATGACGCGCACACTCTCTCTCTCTCTATTACGCGCACACTCTCTCTCTATTACGCACACACTCTCTATTACGCACACACTCTCTCTCTATTACGCACAAACTCTCTCTCTCTCTATTACGCGCACACTCTCTCTCTCTCTATTACGCGCACACTCTCTCTCTCTCTATTACGCGCACACTCTGTCTCTCTCTATTACGCACACACTCTCTCTCTATTACGCACAAACTCTCTCTCTCTCTATTACGCGCACACTCTCTCTCTCTCTATTACGCGCACACTCTCTCTCTCTCTATTACGCACACACAATCTCTCTCTATTACGCACACACTCTCTCTCTATTACGCACACACTCTCTCTCTATTACGCACAAACTCTCTCTCTCTCTATTACGCACACACACACACACTCTCTCTCTATTCCGCACACACTCTCTCTCTCTCTATTACGCACACACAATCTCTCTCTATTACGCACACACTCTCTCTCTCTATTACGCACAAACTCTCTCTCTCTCTATTACGCGCACACTCTCTCTCTCTCTATTACGCGCACACTCTCTCTCTCTCTATTACGCGCACACTCTCTCTCTCTCTATTACGCACACAATCTCTCTCTATTACGCACACACTCTCTCTCTATTACGCACACACTCTCTCTCTCTTACGCACAAACTCTCTCTCTCTCTATTACGCACACACACACACTCTCTCTCTATTACGCACACACTCTCTATTACGCACACACTCTCTCTCTATTACGCACACACTCTCTCTCTATTACGCACACACTCTCTCTCTATTACGCACACACTCTCTCTCTATTACGCGCACACTCTCTCTCTATTACGCGCACACTCTCTATTACGCGCACACTCTCTCTCTCTATTACGCGCACACTCTCTCTCTCTATTACGCGCACACTCTCTCTCTCTCTCTATTACGCACACAATCTCTCTCTATTACGCACACACTCTCTCTCTATTACGCACAAACTCTCTCTCTCTCTATTACGCGCACACTCTCTCTCTCTCTATTACGCGCACACTCTCTCTCTCTATTACGCACACACAATCTCTCTCTATTACGCACACACTCTCTCTCTATTACGCACACACTCTCTCTCTATTACGCACACACTCTCTCTCTATTACGCACACTCTCTCTCTATTACGCACAAACTCTCTCTCTATTACGCACAAACTCTCTCTCTCTCTATTACGCACACACACACACTCTCTCTCTATTACGCACACACTCTCTCTCTCTATTACGCACACACAATCTCTCTCTATTACGCACACACTCTCTCTCTATTACGCACAAACTCTCTCTCTCTCTATTACGCGCACACTCTCTCTCTCTCTCTATTACGCGCACACTCTCTCTCTCTCTCTATTACGCACACAATCTCTCTCTATTACGCACAAACTCTCTCTCTCTCTATTACGCACACACACACACACTCTCTCTCTATTACGCACACACTCTCTCTCTCTCTATTACGCACACACAATCTCTCTCTATTACGCACACACTCTCTCTCTATTACGCACAAACTCTCTCTCTCTCTATTACGCGCACACTCTCTCTCTCTATTACGCGCACACTCTCTCTCTCTCTATTACGCACACAATCTCTCTCTATTACGCACACACTCTCTATTACGCACACACTCTCTCTCTATTACGCACAAACTCTCTCTCTCTCTATTACGCGCACACACACACACTCTCTCTCTATTACGCACACACAATCTCTCTCTATTACGCACACAATCTCTCTCTATTACGCACACACTCTCTCTCTATTACACACACACTCTCTCTCTATTACGCACAAACTCTCTCTCTCTCTATTACGCGCACACACACACACTCTCTCTCTATTACGCACACACTCTCTCTCTCTCTATTACGCACACACACTCTCTCTCTATTACGCGCAAACTCTCTCTCTCTATTACGCGCGCGCACTCTCTCTCTTACGCGCGCGCACTCTCTCTCTCTTACGCGCGCGCACTCTCTCTCTCTTACGCGCGCGCACTCTCTCTCTCTTACGCGCGCGCACTCTCTCTCTCTTACGCGCGCGCACTCTCTCTCTCTTACGCGCGCGCACTCTCTCTCTCTTACGCGCGCGCACTCTCTCTCTCTTACGCGCGCGCACTCTCTCTTACGCGCGCGCACTCTCTCTCTCTTACGCGCGCGCACTCTCTCTCTCTTACGCGCGCGCACTCTCTCTCTCTTACGCGCGCGCACTCTCTCTCTCTTACGCGCGCGCACTCTCTCTCTTACGCGCGCGCACTCTCTCTCTCTTACGCGCGCGCACTCTCTCTCTCTTACGCGCGCGCACTCTCTCTCTCTTACGCGCGCGCACTCTCTCTCTCTTACGCGCGCGCACTCTCTCTCTCTTACGCGCGCGCACTCTCTCTCTCTTACGCGCGCGCACTCTCTCTCTCTTACGCGCGCGCACTCTCTCTCTTACGCGCGGGCACTCTCTCTCTCTTACGCGCGCGCACTCTCTCTCTCTTACGCGCGCGCACTCTCTCTCTTACGCGCGCGCACTCTCTCTCTCTTACGCGCGCGCACTCTCTCTTACGCGCGCGCACTCTCTCTCTTACGCGCGCGCACTCTCTCTCTCTTACGCGCGCGCTCTCTCTCTCTTACGCGCGCGCACTCTCTCTCTCTCTTACGCGCGCGCACTCTCTCTCTTACGCGCGCGCACTCTCTCTCTCTTACGCGCGCGCACTCTCTCTCTCTTACGCGCGCGCACTCTCTCTCTCTATTGCGCGCGCACTCTCTCTCTATTGCGCGCGCACTCTCTCTCTCTATTGCGCGCGCACTCTCTCTCTCTATTACGCACACACTCTCTCTCTCTATTACGCACAAACTCTCTCTCTCTATTACGCACACACACACACACTCTCTCTCTATTACGCACACACTCTCTCTCTATTACGCACAAACTCTCTCTCTCTCTATTACGCACACACTCTCTCTCTATTACGCGCAAACTCTCTCTCTCTCTATTACGCACACAATCTCTCTCTATTACGCACACACTCTCTCTCTATTACGCACACACTCTCTCTCTATTACGCACACACTCTCTCTCTCTATTACGCGCACACTCTCTCTCTCTCTATTACGCGCACACTCTCTCTCTCTATTACGCACACAATCTCTCTCTATTACGCACACACTCTCTCTCTATTACGCACACACTCTCTCTCTATTACGCACAAACTCTCTCTCTCTCTATTACGCGCACACTCTCTCTCTCTCTATTACGCGCACACTCTCTCTCTCTCTATTACGCGCACACTCTCTCTCTCTATTACGCGCACACTCTCTCTCTCTCTATTACGCGCACACTCTCTCTCTATTACGCACACACTCTCTCTCTCTCTATTACGCGCACACTCTCTCTCTCTCTCTATTACGCACACAATCTCTCTCTATTACGCGCACAATCTCTCTCTATTACGCACACACTCTCTCTCTATTACGCACACACTCTCTCTCTATTACGCGCAAACTCTCTCTCTCTCTATTACGCGCACACTCTCTCTCTATTACGCGCACACTCTCTCTCTATTACGCACACACTCTCTATTACGCACACACTCTCTCTCTATTACGCACAAACTCTCTCTCTCTATTACGCGCACACTCTCTCTCTCTCTATTACGCGCACACTCTCTCTCTCTATTACGCGCACACTCTCTCTCTCTCTATTACGCACACACTCTCTCTCTATTACGCACACACTCTCTCTCTATTACGCACAAACTCTCTCTCTCTCTATTACGCGCACACTCTCTCTCTCTCTATTACGCGCACACTCTCTCTCTCTCTATTACGCACACACAATCTCTCTCTATTACGCACACACTCTCTCTCTATTACGCACACACTCTCTCTCTATTACGCACAAACTCTCTCTCTCTATTACGCACACACACACACACTCTCTCTCTATTACGCACACACTCTCTCTCTCTCTATTACGCACACACAATCTCTCTCTATTACGCACACACTCTCTCTCTATTACGCACAAACTCTCTCTCTCTCTATTACGCGCACACTCTCTCTCTCTCTATTACGCGCACACTCTCTCTCTATTACGCACACAATCTCTCTCTATTACGCACACACTCACTCTCTATTACGCACACACTCTCTCTCTCTTACGCACAAACTCTCTCTCTCTCTATTACGCACACAGACACTCTCTCTCTATTACGCACACACTCTCTCTCTCTCTCTATTACGCACACACAATCTCTCTCTATTACGCACAAACTCTCTCTCTCTCTATTGCGCGCACACTCTCTCTCTCTCTATTACGCGCACACTCTCTCTCTCTCTATTACGCACACAATCTCTCTCTATTACGCACACACTCTCTCTCTCTCTATTACGCGCACACTCTCTCTCTATTACGCGCACACTCTCTCTCTCTCTATTACGCACACAATCTCTCTCTATTACGCACACACTCTCTCTCTATTACGCACAAACTCTCTCTCTCTCTATTACGCGCACTCTCTCTCTCTATTACGCGCACACTCTCTCTCTCTATTACGCGCACACTCTCTCTCTCTATTACGCGCACACTCTCTCTCTCTCTATTACGCGCACACTCTCTCTCTATTACGCACACACTCTCTCTCTATTACGCACACACTCTCTCTCTATTACGCACACACTCTCTCTCTATTACGCGCACACTCTCTCTCTCTCTATTACGCACACACTCTCTCTCTCTCTATTACGCGCACACTCTCTCTCTCTCTATTACGCACACAATCTCTCTCTATTACGCACACACTCTCTCTCTATTACGCACACACTCTCTCTCTATTACGCACAAACTCTCTCTCTCTCTATTACGCGCACACTCTCTCTCTCTCTATTACGCGCACACTCTCTCTCTCTATTACGCACACACAATCTCTATTACGCACACACTCTCTCTCTATTACGCACACACTCTCTCTCTATTACGCACACTCTCTCTCTATTACGCACACTCTCTCTCTATTACGCACACTCTCTCTCTATTACGCACAAACTCTCTCTCTCTCTATTACGCACACACACACACACTCTCTCTCTATTACGCACACACTCTCTCTCTCTATTACGCACACACAATCTCTCTCTATTACGCACACACTCTCTCTCTATTACGCGCACACTCTCTCTCTCTCTATTACGCGCACACTCTCTCTCTCTCTATTACGCACACAATCTCTCTCTATTACGCACAAACTCTCTCTCTCTCTATTACGCGCACACACACACACTCTCTCTCTATTACGCACACACTCTCTCTCTCTCTATTACGCACACACAATCTCTCTCTATTACGCACACAATCTCTCTATTACGCACACAATCTCTCTCTATTACGCACACACTCTCTCTCTATTACACACACACTCTCTCTCTATTACGCACAAACTCTCTCTCTCTCTATTACGCGCACACACACACACTCTCTCTATTACGCACACACTCTCTCTCTCTCTATTACGCACACACACTCTCTCTCTATTACGCACACACTCTCTCTCTATTACGCGCAAACTCTCTCTCTCTCTATTACGCGCGCGCACTCTCTCTCTCTTACGCGCGCGCACTCTCTCTCTCTTACGCGCGCGCACTCTCTCTCTCTTACGCGCGCGCACTCTCTCTCTCTTACGCGCGCGCACTCTCTCTCTCTTACGCGCGCGCACTCTCTCTCTCTTACGCGCGCGCACTCTCTCTCTCTTACGCGCGCGCACTCTCTCTCTCTTACGCGCGCGCACTCTCTCTCTCTTACGCGCGCGCACTCTCTCTCTCTTACGCGCGCGCACTCTCTCTCTCTTACGCGCGCGCACTCTCTCTCTTACGCGCGCGCACTCTCTCTCTCTTACGCGCGCGCACTCTCTCTCTCTTACGCGCGCGCACTCTCTCTCTCTTACGCGCGCGCACTCTCTCTTACGCGCGCGCACTCTCTCTCTCTTACGCGCGCGCACTCTCTCTCTTACGCGCGCGCACTCTCTCTCTCTTACGCGCGCGCACTCTCTCTCTCTTACGCGCGCGCACTCTCTCTCTCTTACGCGCGCGCACTCTCTCTCTCTTACGCGCGCGCACTCTCTCTCTTACGCGCGGGCACTCTCTCTCTCTTACGCGCGCGCACTCTCTCTCTCTTACGCGCGCGCACTCTCTCTCTCTTACGCGCGCGCACTCTCTCTCTCTATTGCGCGCGCACTCTCTCTCTCTATTGCGCGCGCACTCTCTCTCTCTATTACGCACACACTCTCTCTCTCTATTACGCACAAACTCTCTCTCTCTCTATTACGCACACACACACACACTCTCTCTCTATTACGCACACACTCTCTCTCTCTATTACGCACACACAATCTCTCTCTATTACGCACACACTCTCTCTCTATTACGCACACTCTCTCTCTATTACGCGCAAACTCTCTCTCTATTACGCGCAAACTCTCTCTCTCTCTCTTACGCGCGCGCACTCTCTCTCTCTTACGCGCGCGCACTCTCTCTCTTACGCGCGCGCACTCTCTCTCTTACGCGCGCGCACTCTCTCTCTTACGCGCGCGCACTCTCTCTCTTACGCGCGCGCACTCTCTCTCTCTTACGCGCGCGCACTCTCTCTCTCTCTTACGCGCGCGCACTCTCTCTCTCTCTTACGCACGCGCACTCTCTCTATTGCGCGCGCACTCTCTCTCTCTATTACGCACACACTCTCTCTCTATTACGCACAAACTCTCTCTCTCTCTATTACGCACACACACACACACTCTCTCTCTATTACGCACACACTCTCTCTCTCTCTATTACGCACACACAATCTCTATTACGCACAAACTCTCTCTCTATTACGCGCACACTCTCTCTCTCTATTACGCGCACACTCTCTCTCTCTCTATTACGCGCACACTCTCTCTCTCTCTATTACGCACACAATCTCTCTCTATTACGCACACACTCTCTCTCTATTACGCACAAACTCTCTCTCTCTCTATTACGCACACACAATCTCTCTCTATTACGCACACACTCTCTCTCTATTACGCACACACTCTCTCTCTATTACGCACACACTCTCTCTCTATTACGCACACACTCTCTCTCTATTACGCACACACTCTCTCTCTATTACGCGCAAACTCTCTCTCTATTACGCGCACACTCTCTCTCTCTCTATTACGCACACAATCTCTCTCTATTACGCACACACTCTCTCTCTATTACGCACACACTCTCTCTCTATTACGCACACTCTCTCTCTATTACGCACACACACTCTCTCTCTATTACGCACACACTCTCTCTCTCTCTATTACGCACACACAATCTCTCTCTATTACGCACACACTCTCTCTCTATTACGCACACACTCTCTCTCTATTACGCACACACTCTCTCTCTATTACGCACACACTCTCTCTCTATTACGCACACACTCTCTCTCTATTACGCACACACTCTCTCTCTCTCTATTACGCGCACACTCTCTCTCTCTCTATTACGCGCACACTCTCTCTCTCTCTATTACGCGCACACTCTCTCTCTCTATTACGCACACAATCTCTCTCTATTACGCACACACTCTCTCTCTATTACGCACACACTCTCTATTACGCACACACTCTCTCTCTATTACGCACAAACTCTCTCTCTCTCTCTATTACGCGCACACTCTCTCTCTCTCTATTACGCGCACACTCTCTCTCTCTCTATTACGCACACAATCTCTCTCTATTACGCACACACTCTCTCTCTATTACGCACACACTCTCTCTCTATTACGCACACACTCTCTCTCTATTACGCGCAAACTCTCTCTCTATTACGCGCAAACTCTCTCTCTCTATTACGCGCACACTCTCTCTCTCTCTATTACGCGCACACTCTCTCTCTCTCTATTACGCGCACACTCTCTCTCTCTCTATTACGCACACAATCTCTCTCTATTACGCACACACTCTCTCTCTATTACGCACACACTCTCTCTCTATGACGCACACACTCTCTCTCTATGACGCACACACTCTCTCTCTATTACGCACACACTCTCTCTCTATTACGCGCACACTCTCTCTCTCTCTATTACGCGCACACTCTCTCTCTCTATTACGCGCACACTCTCTCTCTCTATTACGCACACAATCTCTCTCTATTACGCACACACTCTCTCTCTATTACGCACACACTCTCTCTCTATTACGCACAAACTCTCTCTCTCTCTATTACGCGCACACTCTCTCTCTCTCTATTACGCACACACAATCTCTCTCTATTACGCACACACTCTCTCTCTATTACGCGCACACTCTCTCTCTCTCTATTACGCGCACACTCTCTCTCTCTATTACGCGCACACTGTCTCTCTCTCTATTACGCACACAATCTCTCTCTATTACGCACACACTCTCTCTCTATTACGCACACACTCTCTCTCTATTACGCACAAACTCTCTCTCTCTCTATTACGCACACACACACACACTCTCTCTCTATTACGCACACACTCTCTCTCTCTCTATTACGCACACACAATCTCTCTCTATTACGCACACACTCTCTCTCTATTACGCACACACTCTCTCTCTATTACGCACACACTCTCTCTCTATTACGCACACACTCTCTCTCTATTACGCACAAACTCTCTCTCTCTATTACGCGCACACTCTCTCTCTCTATTACGCGCACACTCTCTCTCTCTCTCTATTACGCACACAATCTCTCTCTATTACGCACACACTCTCTCTCTATTACGCACACACTCTCTCTATTACGCACAAACTCTCTCTCTCTCTATTACGCGCACACACACACACTCTCTCTCTATTACGCACACACTCTCTCTCTCTATTAGGCACACACAATCGCTCTCTATTACGCACACACTCTCTCTCTATTACGCACACACTCTCTCTCTCTCTTACGCGCGCGCACTCACTCTCTCTATTGCGCGCGCACTCTCTCTCTCTATTGCGCGCGCACTCTCTCTCTCTATTGCGCACGCACTCTCTCTCTATTACGCACGCACTCTCTCTCTATTACGCACAAACTCTCTCTCTCTCTATTACGCGCACACTCTCTCTCTCTCTATTACGCGCACACTCTCTCTCTATTACGCACACACAATCTCTCTCTATTACGCGCACACTCTCTCTCTATTACGCGCACACTCTCTCTCTCTATTACGCGCACACTCTCTCTCTCTATTACGCGCACACTCTCTCTCTCTATTACGCGCACACTCTCTCTCTCTCTATTACGCACACAATCTCTCTCTATTACGCACACACTCTCTCTCTATTACGCACACACTCTCTCTCTATTACGCACAAACTCTCTCTCTCTCTATTACGCGCACACACACACACTCTCTCTCTATTACGCACACACTCTCTCTCTATTACGCACACACTCTCTCTCTATTACGCGCAAACTCTCTCTCTCTCTATTACGCGCACACTCTCTCTCTCTCTATTACGCACACAATCTCTCTCTATTACGCACACACTCTCTCTCTATTACGCACACACTCTCTCTCTATTACGCACAAACTCTCTCTCTCTCTATTACGCGCACACACACACTCTCTCTCTATTACGCGCACACTCTCTCTCTCTCTATTACGCGCACACACACACACACTCTCTCTCTATTACGCACACACTCTCTCTCTCTCTATTACGCACACACAATCTCTCTCTATTACGCACACACTCTCTCTCTATTACGCACACACTCTCTCTCTATTACGCACACACTCTCTCTCTCTTACGCGCGCGCACTCACTCTATTGCGCGCGCACTCTCTCTCTCTATTGCGCGCGCACTCTCTCTCTCTATTGCGCGCGCACTCTCTCTATTACGCACGCACTCTCTCTCTATTACGCACACACTCTCTCTCTATTACGCACAAACTCTCTCTCTCTCTATTACGCGCACACTCTCTCTCTCTATTACGCACACAATCTCTCTCTATTACGCACACACAATCTCTCTATTACGCACACACTCTCTCTCTATTACGCACAAACTCTCTCTCTCTCTATTACGCGCACACTCTCTCTCTCTCTATTACGCGCACACTCTCTCTCTCTCTATTACGCACACAATCTCTCTCTATTACGCACACACTCTCTCTCTATTACGCACACACTCTCTCTCTATTACGCACAAACTCTCTCTCTCTCTATTACGCGCACACACACACACTCTCTCTCTATTACGCACACACACTCTCTCTCTATTACGCACACACTCTCTCTCTATTACGCACACACTCTCTCTATTACGCACACACTCTCTCTCTCTCTATTACGCACACACAATCTCTCTCTATTACGCACACACTCTCTCTCTATTACGCACACACTCTCTCTCTATTACGCACACACTCTCTCTCTATTACGCACACACTCTCTCTCTATTACGCACACACTCTCTCTCTATTACGCACACACTCTCTCTCTATTACGCACACACTCTCTCTCTATTACGCACACTCTCTCTCTCTATTACGCACAAACTCTCTCTCTCTCTATTACGCGCACACTCTCTCTCTCTCTATTACGCGCACACTCTCTCTCTCTCTATTACGCGCACACTCTCTCTCTCTATTACGCACACAATCTCTCTCTATTACGCACACACTCTCTCTCTATTACGCACACACTCTCTATTACGCACACACTCTCTCTCTATTACGCACAAACTCTCTCTCTCTCTCTATTACGCGCACACTCTCTCTCTCTCTATTACGCGCACACTCTCTCTCTCTCTATTACGCACACACTCTCTCTCTATTACGCACACACTCTCTCTCTATTACGCACACACTCTCTCTCTATTACGCACACACTCTCTCTCTATTACGCGCAAACTCTCTCTCTATTACGCGCACACTCTCTCTCTCTATTACGCGCACACTCTCTCTCTCTCTATTACGCGCACACTCTCTCTCTCTCTATTACGCGCACACTCTCTCTCTCTCTATTACGCACACAATCTCTCTCTATTACGCACACACTCTCTCTCTATTACGCACACACTCTCTCTCTATTACGCACACACTCTCTCTCTATTACGCGCACACTCTCTCTCTATTACGCGCACACTCTCTCTCTCTCTATTACGCGCACACTCTCTCTCTCTATTACGCGCACACTCTCTCTCTCTATTACGCACACAATCTCTCTCTATTACGCACACACTCTCTCTCTATTACGCACACACTCTCTCTCTATTACGCACAAACTCTCTCTCTCTCTATTACGCGCACACTCTCTCTCTCTCTATTACGCACACACAATCTCTCTCTATTACGCACACACTCTCTCTCTATTACGCGCACACTCTCTCTCTCTCTATTACGCGCACACTCTCTCTCTCTATTACGCGCACACTGTCTCTCTCTCTATTACGCACACAATCTCTCTCTATTACGCACACACTCTCTCTCTATTACGCACACACTCTCTCTCTATTACGCACAAACTCTCTCTCTCTCTATTACGCACACACACACACACTCTCTCTCTATTACGCACACACTCTCTCTCTCTCTATTACGCACACACAATCTCTCTCTATTACGCACACACTCTCTCTCTATTACGCACACACTCTCTCTCTATTACGCACAAACTCTCTCTCTCTCTATTACGCGCACACTCTCTCTCTCTATTACGCGCACACTCTCTCTCTCTCTCTATTACGCACACAATCTCTCTCTATTACGCACACACTCTCTCTCTATTACGCACACACTCTCTCTCTATTACGCACACACTCTCTCTCTCTCTATTACGCGCACACACACACACTCTCTCTCTATTACGCACACACTCTCTCTCTCTATTACGCACACACAATCGCTCTCTATTACGCACACACTCTCTCTCTATTACGCACACACTCTCTCTCTCTCTTACGCGCGCGCACTCACTCTCTCTATTGCGCGCGCACTCTCTCTCTCTATTGCGCGCGCACTCTCTCTCTCTATTGCGCACGCACTCTCTCTCTATTACGCACACACTCTCTCTCTATTACGCACAAACTCTCTCTCTCTATTACGCGCACACTCTCTCTCTCTCTATTACGCGCACACTCTCTCTCTCTCTATTACGCGCACACTCTCTCTCTATTACGCACACACAATCTCTCTCTATTACGCGCACACTCTCTCTCTATTACGCGCACACTCTCTCTCTCTCTATTACGCGCACACTCTCTCTCTCTCTATTACGCGCACACTCTCTCTCTCTCTATTACGCACACACTCTCTCTCTCTCTATTACGCACACAATCTCTCTCTATTACGCACACACTCTCTCTCTATTACGCACACACTCTCTCTCTATTACGCACAAACTCTCTCTCTCTCTATTACGCGCACACACACACACTCTCTCTCTATTACGCACACACTCTCTCTCTATTACGCACACACTCTCTCTCTATTACGCACACACTCTCTCTCTATTACGCGCAAACTCTCTCTCTCTCTATTACGCGCACACTCTCTCTCTCTCTATTACGCACACAATCTCTCTCTATTACGCACACACTCTCTCTCTATTACGCACACACTCTCTCTCTATTACGCACAAACTCTCTCTCTCTCTATTACGCGCACACACACACACTCTCTCTCTATTACGCGCACACTCTCTCTCTCTCTATTACGCGCACACACACACACACTCTCTCTCTATTACGCACACACTCTCTCTCTCTCTATTACGCACACACAATCTCTCTCTATTACGCACACACTCTCTCTCTATTACGCACACACTCTCTCTCTCTTACGCACACACTCTCTCTCTCTTACGCGCGCGCACTCACTCTCTCTATTGCGCGCGCACTCTCTCTCTCTATTGCGCGCGCACTCTCTCTCTCTATTGCGCGCGCACTCTCTCTCTCTATTGCGCGCGCACTCTCTCTCTATTACGCACGCACTCTCTCTCTATTACGCACACACTCTCTCTCTATTACGCACAAACTCTCTCTCTCTCTATTACGCGCACACTCTCTCTCTCTATTACGCACACAATCTCTCTCTATTACGCACACACAATCTCTCTATTACGCACACACTCTCTCTCTATTACGCACAAACTCTCTCTCTCTCTATTACGCGCACACTCTCTCTCTCTCTATTACGCGCACACTCTCTCTCTCTCTATTACGCACACAATCTCTCTCTATTACGCACACACTCTCTCTCTATTACGCACACACTCTCTCTCTATTACGCACAAACTCTCTCTCTCTCTATTACGCGCACACACACACACTCTCTCTCTATTACGCACACACAATCTCTCTCTATTACGCACACACTCTCTCTCTATTACGCACACACTCTCTCTCTATTACGCGCAAACTCTCTCTCTCTCTATTACGCGCACACTCTCTCTCTCTCTATTACGCACACAATCTCTCTCTATTACGTACACACTCTCTCTCTATTATGCACAAACTCTCTCTCTCTCTATTACGCGCACACACACACTCTCTCTCTATTACGCGCACACTCTCTCTCTATTACGCGCACAATCTCTCTCTATTACGCGCACACTCTCTCTCTATTACGCACACACTCTCTCTCTATTACGCACACACTCTCTCTCTATTACGCGCAAACTCTCTCTCTTACGCGCGCGCACTCTCTCTCTTACGCGCGCGCACTCTCTCTCTTACGCGCGCGCACTCTCTCTCTCTTACGCGCGCGCACTCTCTCTTACGCGCGCGCACTCTCTCTCTTACGCGCGCGCACTCTCTCTCTTACGCGCGCGCACTCTCTCTCTTACGCGCGCGCACTCTCTCTTACGCGCGCGCACTCTCTCTCTCTCTTACGCGCGCGCACTCTCTCTCTCTCTTACGCGCGCGCACTCTCTCTCTCTATTGCGCGCGCACTCTCTCTATTACGCGCGCACTCTCTCTCTATTACGCACAAACTCTCTCTCTCTCTATTACGCACACACACACACTCTCTCTCTATTACGCACACACTCTCTCTCTATTACGCACACACAATCTCTCTCTATTACGCACACACAATCTCTCTCTATTACGCACAAACTCACTCTCTCTCTATTACGCGCACACTCTCTCTCTCTCTATTCCGCACACAATCTCTCTCTATTACGCACACACTCTCTCTCTATTACGCACACACTCTCTCTCTATTACGCGCAAACTCTCTCTCTCTCTATTACGCACACAATCTCTCTCTATTACGCACACACTCTCTCTCTATTACGCACACACTCTCTCTCTATTACGCACAAACTCTCTCTCTCTCTATTACGCGCACACACACACACTCTCTCTCTATTACGCACACACTCTCTCTCTCTCTATTACGCACACACAATCTCTCTCTATTACGCACACACTCTCTCTCTATTACGCACACACTCTCTCTCTATTACGCGCAAACTCTCTCTCTCTCTATTACGCGCACACTCTCTCTCTCTATTACGCACACAATCTCTCTCTATTACGCACACACTCTCTCTCTATTACGCACACACTCTCTCTCTATTATGCACAAACTCTCTCTCTCTCTATTACGCGCACACACACACTCTCTCTCTATTACGCACACACTCTCTCTCTCTCTATTACGCACACACAATCTCTCTCTATTACGCACACACTCTCTCTCTATTACGCACACACTCTCTCTCTATTACGCGCAAACTCTCTCTCTCTCTATTACGCGCACACTCTCTCTCTCTATTACGCGCACACTCTCTCTCTCTCTATTACGCACACAATCTCTCTCTATTACGCACACACTCTCTCTCTATTACGCACACACTCTCTCTCTATTACGCACACACTCTCTCTCTCTCTATTACGCGCACACACACACACTCTCTCTCTATTACGCACACACTCTCTCTCTCTCTATTACGCACACACAATCTCTCTATTACGCACACACTCTCTCTCTATTACGCACACGCTCTCTCTCTATTACGCGCGCGCTCTCTCTCTCTCTATTACGCGCGCGCTCTCTCTCTCTCTATTACGCGCGCGCGCTCTCTCTCTCTTACGCGCGCGCACTCTCTCTCTCTTACGCGCGCGCACTCTCTCTCTCTTACGCGCGCGCACTCTCTCTCTCTTACGCGCGCGCACTCTCTCTCTCTTACGCGCGCGCACTCTCTCTCTCTTACGCGCGCGCACTCTCTCTCTCTTACGCGCGCGCACTCTCTCTCTCTTACGCGCGCGCACTCTCTCTCTTACGCGCGCGCACTCTCTCTCTCTTACGCGCGCGCACTCTCTCTCTCTTACGCGCGCGCACTCTCTCTCTCTTACGCGCGCGCACTCTCTCTCTCTTACGCGCGCGCACTCTCTCTCTCTTACGCGCGCGCACTCTCTCTCTCTCTTACGCGCGCGCACTCTCTCTCTCTCTTACGCGCGCGCACTCACTCTCTCTATTGCGCGCGCACTCTCTCTCTCTATTGCGCGCGCACTCTCTCTCTCTATTACGCGCGCACTCTCTCTCTCTATTACGCACGCACTCTCTCTCTATTACGCACAAACTCTCTCTCTCTCTATTACGCGCACACTCTCTCTCTCTCTATTACGCACACAATCTCTCTCTATTACGCACACACAATCTCTCTCTATTACGCACACACTCTCTCTCTATTCCGCACACACTCTCTCTCTCTCTATTACGCGCACACTCTCTCTCTCTCTATTACGCGCACACTCTCTCTCTCTATTACGCACACAATCTCTCTCTATTACGCACACACTCTCTCTCTATTACGCACACACTCTCTCTCTATTACGCACAAACTCTCTCTCTCTCTATTACGCGCACACACACACACTCTCTCTCTATTACGCACACACTCTCTCTCTCTCTATTACGCACACACAATCTCTCTCTATTACGCACACACTCTCTCTCTATTACGCGCAAACTCTCTCTCTCTCTATTACGCGCACACTCTCTCTCTCTCTATTACGCACACAATCTCTCTCTATTACGCACACACTCTCTCTCTATTACGCACAAACTCTCTCTCTCTCTATTACGCGCACACACACACACTCTCTCTATTACGCGCGCGCGCTCTCTCTCTATTACGCGCGCGCACTCTCTCTCTCTTACGCGCGCGCACTCTCTCTCTCTTACGCGCGCGCACTCTCTCTCTCTCTTACGCGCGCGCACTCTCTCTCTCTTACGCGCGCGCACTCTCTCTCTCTATTACGCACACACTCTCTCTCTATTACGCACACACTCTCTCTCTCTCTATTACGCACACACAATCTCTCCCTATTACGCACAAACTCTCTCTCTCTCTCTATTACGCGCACACTCTCTCTCTCTCTATTACGCGCACACTCTCTCTCTCTCTATTACGCGCACACTCTCTCTCTCTCTATTACGCGCACTCTCTCTCTCTCTATTACGCGCACACTCTCTCTCTCTCTATTACGCACACAATCTCTCTCTATTACGCACACACTCTCTCTCTATTACGCACACACTCTCTCTCTATTACGCACAAACTCTCTCTCTCTCTATTACGCGCACACTCTCTCTCTCTCTATTACGCACACAATCTCTCTCTATTACGCACACACTCTCTCTCTATTACGCACAAACTCTCTCTCTCTATTACGCGCACACTCTCTCTCTCTCTATTACGCGCACACTCTCTCTCTATTACGCACACACAATCTCTCTCTATTACGCGCACACTCTCTCTCTATTACGCGCACACTCTCTCTCTCTCTATTACGCGCACACTCTCTCTCTCTCTATTACGCGCACACTCTCTCTCTCTCTATTACGCACACACTCTCTCTCTCTCTATTACGCACACAATCTCTCTCTATTACGCACACACTCTCTCTCTATTACGCACACACTCTCTCTCTATTACGCACAAACTCTCTCTCTCTCTATTACGCGCACACACACACACTCTCTCTCTATTACGCACACACTCTCTCTCTATTACGCACACACTCTCTCTCTATTACGCACACACTCTCTCTCTATTACGCGCAAACTCTCTCTCTCTCTATTACGCGCACACTCTCTCTCTCTCTATTACGCACACAATCTCTCTCTATTACGCACACACTCTCTCTCTATTACGCACACACTCTCTCTCTATTACGCACACACTCTCTCTCTATTACGCACAAACTCTCTCTCTCTCTATTACGCGCACACACACACACTCTCTCTCTATTACGCGCACACTCTCTCTCTCTCTATTACGCGCACACACACACACACTCTCTCTCTATTACGCACACACTCTCTCTCTCTCTATTACGCACACACAATCTCTCTCTATTACGCACACACTCTCTCTCTATTACGCACACACTCTCTCTCTCTTACGCGCGCGCACTCACTCTCTCTATTGCGCGCGCACTCTCTCTCTCTATTGCGCGCGCACTCTCTCTCTCTATTGCGCGCGCACTCTCTCTCTCTATTGCGCGCGCACTCTCTCTCTATTACGCACGCACTCTCTCTCTATTACGCACACACTCTCTCTCTATTACGCACAAACTCTCTCTCTCTCTATTACGCGCACACTCTCTCTCTCTATTACGCACACAATCTCTCTCTATTACGCACACACAATCTCTCTATTACGCACACACTCTCTCTCTATTACGCACAAACTCTCTCTCTCTCTATTACGCGCACACTCTCTCTCTCTCTATTACGCGCACACTCTCTCTCTCTCTATTACGCACACAATCTCTCTCTATTACGCACACACTCTCTCTCTATTACGCACACACTCTCTCTCTATTACGCACAAACTCTCTCTCTCTCTATTACGCGCACACACACACACTCTCTCTCTATTACGCACACACAATCTCTCTCTATTACGCACACACTCTCTCTCTATTACGCACACACTCTCTCTCTATTACGCGCAAACTCTCTCTCTCTCTATTACGCGCACACTCTCTCTCTCTCTATTACGCACACAATCTCTCTCTATTACGTACACACTCTCTCTCTATTATGCACAAACTCTCTCTCTCTCTATTACGCGCACACACACACTCTCTCTCTATTACGCGCACACTCTCTCTCTATTACGCGCACAATCTCTCTCTATTACGCGCACACTCTCTCTCTATTACGCACACACTCTCTCTCTATTACGCACACACTCTCTCTCTATTACGCGCACACTCTCTCTCTATTACGCGCAAACTCTCTCTCTTACGCGCGCGCACTCTCTCTCTTACGCGCGCGCACTCTCTCTCTTACGCGCGCGCACTCTCTCTCTCTTACGCGCGCGCACTCTCTCTTACGCGCGCGCACTCTCTCTCTTACGCGCGCGCACTCTCTCTCTTACGCGCGCGCACTCTCTCTCTTACGCGCGCGCACTCTCTCTCTTACGCGCGCGCACTCTCTCTTACGCGCGCGCACTCTCTCTCTCTCTTACGCGCGCGCACTCTCTCTCTCTCTTACGCGCGCGCACTCTCTCTCTCTATTGCGCGCGCACTCTCTCTCTCTATTACGCGCGCACTCTCTCTCTATTACGCACAAACTCTCTCTCTCTCTATTACGCACACACACACACTCTCTCTCTATTACGCACACACTCTCTCTCTATTACGCACACACAATCTCTCTCTATTACGCACACACAATCTCTCTCTATTACGCACAAACTCACTCTCTCTCTATTACGCGCACACTCTCTCTCTCTCTATTCCGCACACAATCTCTCTCTATTACGCACACACTCTCTCTCTATTACGCACACACTCTCTCTCTATTACGCGCAAACTCTCTCTCTCTCTATTACGCACACAATCTCTCTCTATTACGCACACACTCTCTCTCTATTACGCACACACTCTCTCTCTATTACGCACAAACTCTCTCTCTCTCTATTACGCGCACACACACACACTCTCTCTCTATTACGCACACACTCTCTCTCTCTCTATTACGCACACACAATCTCTCTCTATTACGCACACACTCTCTCTCTATTACGCACACACTCTCTCTCTATTACGCGCAAACTCTCTCTCTCTCTATTACGCGCACACTCTCTCTCTCTATTACGCACACAATCTCTCTCTATTACGCACACACTCTCTCTCTATTACGCACACACTCTCTCTCTATTATGCACAAACTCTCTCTCTCTCTATTACGCGCACACACACACTCTCTCTCTATTACGCACACACTCTCTCTCTCTATTACGCACACACAATCTCTCTCTATTACGCACACACTCTCTCTCTATTACGCACACACTCTCTCTCTATTACGCGCAAACTCTCTCTCTCTCTATTACGCGCACACTCTCTCTCTCTATTACGCACACAATCTCTCTCTATTACGCACACACTCTCTCTCTATTACGCACACACTCTCTCTCTATTACGCACAAACTCTCTCTCTCTCTATTACGCGCACACACACACTCTCTCTCTATTACGCACACACTCTCTCTCTCTCTATTACGCACACACAATCTCTCTCTATTACGCACACACTCTCTCTCTATTACGCACACACTCTCTCTCTATTACGCGCAAACTCTCTCTCTCTCTATTACGCGCACACTCTCTCTCTCTATTACGCACACACTCTCTCTCTATTACGCACACACTCTCTCTCTATTACGCACACACTCTCTCTCTATTATGCACAAACTCTCTCTCTATTACGCGCACACACACACTCTCTCTCTATTACGCACACACTCTCTCTCTCTCTATTACGCACACACAATCTCTCTCTATTACGCACACACTCTCTCTCTATTACGCACACACTCTCTCTCTATTACGCGCAAACTCTCTCTCTCTCTATTACGCACACACTCTCTCTCTCTCTATTACGCACACACAATCTCTCTCTATTACGCACACACTCTCTCTCTATTACGCACACACTCTCTCTCTATTACGCGCAAACTCTCTCTCTCTCTATTACGCGCACACTCTCTCTCTCTCTATTACGCACACAATCTCTCTCTATTACGCACACACAATCTCTCTCTATTACGCACACACTCTCTCTCTATTACGCACAAACTCTCTCTCTCTCTATTGCGCGCGCACTCTCTCACTCTATTACGCACGCACTCTCTCTCTCTATTACGCACACACTCTCTCTCTATTACGCACAAACTCTCTCTCTCTCTATTACGCACACACACACACTCTCTCTCTATTACGCACACACTCGCTCTCTATTACGCGCACAAACTCTCTCTCTCTCTATTACGCGCACACACACACACTCTCTCTATTACGCGCACACACACACACTCTCTCTATTACGCGCAAACTCTCGCTCTCTCTCTTACGCGCGCGCACTCTCTCTCTCTTACGCGCGCGCACTCTCTCTCTCTTACGCGCGCGCACTCTCTCTCTCTTACGCGCGCGCACTCTCTCTCTCTTACGCGCGCGCACTCTCTCTCTCTTACGCGCGCGCACTCTCTCTCTCTTACGCGCGCGCACTCTCTCTCTCTTACGCGCGCGCACTCTCTCTCTCTTACGCGCGCGCACTCTCTCTCTCTTACGCGCGCGCACTCTCTCTCTCTTACGCGCGCGCACTCTCTCTCTCTTACGCGCGCGCACTCTCTCTCTCTTACGCGCGCGCACTCTCTCTCTCTTACGCGCGCGCACTCTCTCTCTCTTACGCGCGCGCACTCTCTCTCTCTTACGCGCGCGCACTCTCTCTCTCTTACGCGCGCGCACTCTCTCTCTCTTACGCGCGCGCACTCTCTCTCTCTTACGCGCGCGCACTCTCTCTCTCTTACGCGCGCGCACTCTCTCTCTCTTACGCGCGCGCACTCTCTCTCTCTTACGCGCGCGCACTCTCTCTCTCTTACGCGCGCGCACTCTCTCTCTCTTACGCGCGCGCACTCTCTCTCTCTTACGCGCGCGCACTCTCTCTCTCTTACGCGCGCGCACTCTCTCTCTCTTACGCGCGCGCACTCTCTCTCTCTTACGCGCGCGCACTCTCTCTCTCTTACGCGCGCGCACTCTCTCTCTCTTACGCGCGCGCACTCTCTCTCTCTTACGCGCGCGCACTCTCTCTCTCTTACGCGCGCGCACTCTCTCTCTCTTACGCGCGCGCACTCTCTCTCTCTTACGCGCGCGCACTCTCTCTCTCTTACGCGCGCGCACTCTCTCTCTCTTACGCGCGCGCACTCTCTCTCTCTTACGCGCGCGCACTCTCTCTCTCTTACGCGCGCGCACTCTCTCTCTCTTACGCGCGCGCACTCTCTCTCTCTTACGCGCGCGCACTCTCTCTCTCTTACGCGCGCGCACTCTCTCTCTCTTACGCGCGCGCACTCTCTCTCTCTTACGCGCGCGCACTCTCTCTCTCTTACGCGCGCGCACTCTCTCTCTCTTACGCGCGCGCACTCTCTCTCTCTTACGCGCGCGCACTCTCTCTCTCTTACGCGCGCGCACTCTCTCTCTCTTACGCGCGCGCACTCTCTCTCTCTTACGCGCGCGCACTCTCTCTCTCTTACGCGCGCGCACTCTCTCTCTCTTACGCGCGCGCACTCTCTCTCTCTTACGCGCGCGCACTCTCTCTCTCTTACGCGCGCGCACTCTCTCTCTCTTACGCGCGCGCACTCTCTCTCTCTTACGCGCGCGCACTCTCTCTCTCTTACGCGCGCGCACTCTCTCTCTCTTACGCGCGCGCACTCTCTCTCTTACGCGCGCGCACTCTCTCTCTCTTACGCGCGCGCACTCTCTCTCTCTTACGCGCGCGCACTCTCTCTCTCTATTGCGCGCGCACTCTCTCTCTATTGCGCGCGCACTCTCTCTCTCTATTGCGCGCGCACTCTCTCTCTCTATTGCGCGCGCACTCTCTCTCTCTATTGCGCGCGCACTCTCTCTCTATTACGCACGCACTCTCTCTCTATTACGCACACACTCTCTCTCTATTACGCACAAACTCTCTCTCTCTCTATTACGCGCACACTCTCTCTCTCTCTATTACGCACACAATCTCTCTCTATTACGCACACACAATCTCTCTCTATTACGCACAAACTCTCTCTCTCTCTATTACGCGCACACTCTCTCTCTCTCTATTACGCACACAATCTCTCTCTATTACGCACACACTCTCTCTCTATTACGCACACACTCTCTCTCTCTCTATTACGCGCACACTCTCTCTCTCTCTATTACGCACACAATCTCTCTCTATTACGCACACACTCTCTCTCTATTACGCACACACTCTCTCTCTATTACGCACAAACTCTCTCTCTCTCTATTACGCGCACACACACACACAATCTCTCTCTATTACGCACACACTCTCTCTCTATTACGCACACACTCTCTCTCTCTTACGCGCGCGCACTCACTCTCTCTATTGCGCGCGCACTCTCTCTCTCTATTGCGCGCGCACTCTCTCTCTCTATTGCGCGCGCACTCTCTCTCTCTATTGCGCGCGCACTCTCTCTCTCTATTGCGCGCGCACTCTCTCTCTCTATTACGCACGCACTCTCTCTCTATTACGCACACACTCTCTCTCTATTACGCACAAACTCTCTCTCTCTCTATTACGCGCACTCTCTCTCTCTATTACGCGCACTCTCTCTCTCTCTATTACGCACACAATCTCTCTCTATTACGCACACACAATCTCTCTCTATTACGCACACACTCTCTCTCTATTAAGCACAAACTCTCTCTCTCTCTATTACGCGCACACTCTCTCTCTATTACGCACACAATCTCTCTCTATTACGCACACACTCTCTCTCTATTACGCACACACTCTCTCTCTATTACGCACACACTCTCTCTCTATTACGCACAAACTCTCTCTGTCTCTATTACGCGCACACACACACACTCTCTCTCTATTACGCACACACTCTCTCTCTCTATTACGCACACACTCTCTCTCTATTACGCACACACTCTCTCTCTATTACGCGCAAACTCTCTCTCTCTCTTACGCGCACACTCTCTCTCTCTCTATTACGCACACAATCTCTCTCTATTACGCACACACTCTCTCTCTATTACGCACACACTCTCTCTCTATTACGCACACACTCTCTCTCTATTACGCACAAACTCTCTCTCTATTACGCGCACACACACACTCTCTCTCTATTACGCGCACACTCTCTCTCTCTCTATTACGCGCACACACACACACTCTCTCTCTATTACGCACACACTCTCTCTCTCTCTATTACGCACACACAATCTCTCTCTATTACGCACACACTCTCTCTCTATTACGCACACACTCTCTCTCTCTTACGCGCGCGCACTCACTCTCTCTATTGCGCGCGCACTCTCTCTCTCTATTGCGCGCGCACTCTTTCTCTCTATTGCGCGCGCACTCTCTCTCTCTATTACGCACGCACTCTCTCTCTATTACGCACACACTCTCTCTCTATTACGCACACACTCTCTCTCTATTACGCACACACTCTCTCTCTATTACGCGCAAACTCTCTCTCTCTCTATTACGCGCACACTCTCTCTCTCTCTATTACGCACACAATCTCTCTCTATTACGCACACACAATCTCTCTCTATTACGCACACACTCTCTCTCTATTACGCACAAACTCTCTCTCTCTATTACGCGCACACTCTCTCTCTATTACGCGCACACTCTCTCTCTCTCTATTACGCGCACACTCTCTCTCTATTACGCGCACACTCTCTCTCTATTACGCACACACTCTCTCTCTATTACGCACAAACTCTCTCTCTCTCTCTATTACGCGCACACACACACACTCTCTCTCTATTACGCACACACTCTCTCTCTCTCTATTACGCACACACAATCTCTCTCTATTACGCACACACTCTCTCTCTATTACGCACACACTCTCTCTCTATTACGCGCAAACTCTCTCTCTCTCTATTACGCGCACACTCTCTCTCTCTCTATTACGCACACAATCTCTCTCTATTACGCACACACTCTCTCTCTATTACGCACACACTCTCTCTCTATTACGCACAAACTCTCTCTCTCTCTATTACGCGCACACACACACTCTCTCTCTATTACGCGCACACTCTCTCTCTCTCTATTACGCGCACACTCTCTCTCTATTACGCACAAACTCTCTCTCTCCCTCTATTACGCGCACACACACACACTCTCTCTCTATTACGCACACACTCTCTCTCTCTCTATTACGCACACACAATCTCTCTCTATTACGCACACACTCTCTCTCTATTACGCACACACTCTCTCTCTATTACGCGCAAACTCTCTCTCTCTCTATTACGCGCACACTCTCTCTCTCTCTATTACGCACACAATCTCTCTCTATTACGCACACACTCTCTCTCTATTACGCACACACTCTCTCTCTATTACGCACAAACTCTCTCTCTCTCTATTACGCGCACACACACACTCTCTCTCTATTACGCGCACACTCTCTCTCTCTCTATTACGCGCACACACACACACTCTCTCTCTATTACGCACACACTCTCTCTCTCTCTATTACGCACACACAATCTCTCTCTATTACGCACACACTCTCTCTCTATTACGCACACACTCTCTCTCTATTACGCGCAAACTCTCTCTCTCTCTATTACGCGCACACTCTCTCTATTACGCGCACACTCTCTCTCTCTATTACGCGCACAATCTCTCTCTATTACGCGCACACTCTCTCTCTATTACGCACACACTCTCTCTCTATTACGCGCAAACTCTCTCTCTCTCTATTACGCGCACACTCTCTCTCTCTCTATTACGCGCACACTCTCTCTCTCTCTATTACGCGCACACACACACACTCTCTCTCTATTACGCACACACTCTCTCTCTCTCTATTACGCACACACAATCTCTCTCTATTACGCACACACTCTCTCTCTATTACGCACACACTCTCTCTCTATTACGCGCAAACTCTCTCTCTCTCTATTACGCGCACACTCTCTCTATTACGCGCACACTCTCTCTCTCTATTACGCGCACAATCTCTCTCTATTACGCGCACACTCTCTCTCTATTACGCACACACTCTCTCTCTATTACGCGCAAACTCTCTCTCTCTCTATTACGCGCACACTCTCTCTCTCTCTATTACGCGCACAATCTCTCTCTATTACGCGCACACTCTCTCTCTTACGCGCGCGCACTCTCTCTCTCTTACGCGCGCGCACTCTCTCTCTCTTACGCGCGCGCACTCTCTCTCTCTTACGCGCGCGCACTCTCTCTCTCTTACGCGCGCGCACTCTCTCTCTCTTACGCGCGCGCACTCTCTCTCTCTTACGCGCGCGCACTCTCTCTCTCTTACGCGCGCGCACTCTCTCTCTCTTACGCGCGCGCACTCTCTCTCTCTTACGCGCGCGCACTCTCTCTCTCTTACGCGCGCGCACTCTCTCTCTCTTACGCGCGCGCACTCTCTCTCTCTTACGCGCGCGCACTCTCTCTCTCTTACGCGCGCGCACTCTCTCTCTCTTACGCGCGCGCACTCTCTCTCTCTTACGCGCGCGCACTCTCTCTCTCTTACGCGCGCGCACTCTCTCTCTCTTACGCGCGCGCACTCTCTCTCTCTTACGCGCGCGCACTCTCTCTCTCTTACGCGCGCGCACTCTCTCTCTCTTACGCGCGCGCACTCTCTCTCTCTTACGCGCGCGCACTCTCTCTCTCTTACGCGCGCGCACTCTCTCTCTCTTACGCGCGCGCACTCTCTCTCTCTTACGCGCGCGCACTCTCTCTCTCTTACGCGCGCGCACTCTCTCTCTCTTACGCGCGCGCACTCTCTCTCTCTTACGCGCGCGCACTCTCTCTCTCTTACGCGCGCGCACTCTCTCTCTCTTACGCGCGCGCACTCTCTCTCTCTTACGCGCGCGCACTCTCTCTCTCTTACGCGCGCGCACTCTCTCTCTTACGCGCGCGCACTCTCTCTCTCTCTTACGCGCGCGCACTCTCTCTCTCTCACGCGCGCGCACTCTCTCTCTCTCTTACGCGCGCGCACTCTCTCTCTCTTACGCGCGCGCACTCTCTCTCTCTATTGCGCGCGCACTCTCTCTCTCTATTACGCGCGCACTCTCTCTCTATTACGCACAAACTCTCTCTCTCTCTATTACGCACACACACACACTCTCTCTCTATTACGCACACACTCTCTCTCTCTTACGCGCGCGCACTCACTCTCTCTATTGCGCGCGCACTCACTCTCTCTATTGCGCGCGCACTCTCTCTCTCTATTGCGCACGCACTCTCTCTCTATTACGCACACACTCTCTCTCTATTACGCACAAACTCTCTCTCTCTCTATTACGCGCACACTCTCTCTCTCTCTATTACGCGCACACTCTCTCTCTATTACGCACACACAATCTCTCTCTATTACGCGCACACTCTCTCTCTATTACGCGCACACTCTCTCTCTCTCTATTACGCGCACACTCTCTCTCTCTCTATTACGCGCACACTCTCTCTCTCTCTATTACGCGCACACTCTCTCTCTCTCTATTACGCACACAATCTCTCTCTATTACGCACACACTCTCTCTCTATTACGCACACACTCTCTCTCTATTACGCACAAACTCTCTCTCTCTCTATTACGCGCACACACACACACTCTCTCTCTATTACGCACACACTCTCTCTCTATTACGCACACACTCTCTCTCTATTACGCGCAAACTCTCTCTCTCTCTATTACGCGCACACTCTCTCTCTCTCTATTACGCACACAATCTCTCTCTATTACGCACACACTCTCTCTCTATTACGCACACACTCTCTCTCTATTACGCACAAACTCTCTCTCTCTCTATTACGCGCACACACACACTCTCTCTCTATTACGCGCACACTCTCTCTCTCTCTATTACGCGCACACACACACACTCTCTCTCTATTACGCACACACTCTCTCTCTCTCTATTACGCACACACAATCTCTCTCTATTACGCACGCGCACTCTCTCTCTCTTACGCGCGCGCACTCACTCTCTCTATTGCGCGCGCACTCTCTCTCTCTATTGCGCGCGCACTCTCTCTCTCTATTGCGCGCGCACTCTCTCTCTATTACGCACGCACTCTCTCTCTATTACGCATGCACTCTCTCTCTATTACGCACAAACTCTCTCTCTCTCTATTACGCGCACACTCTCTCTCTCTATTACGCACACAATCTCTCTCTATTACGCACACACTCTCTCTCTATTACGCACACACTCTCTCTCTCTCTATTACGCGCACACTCTCTCTCTCTCTATTACGCACACAATCTCTCTCTATTACGCACACACTCTCTCTCTATTACGCACACACTCTCTCTCTATTACGCACAAACTCTCTCTCTCTCTATTACGCGCACACACACACACTCTCTCTCTATTACGCACACACTCTCTCTCTCTATTACGCACACACAATCTCTCTCTATTACGCACACACTCTCTATTACGCACACACTCTCTCTCTATTACGCGCAAACTCTCTCTCTCTCTATTACGCGCACACTCTCTCTCTCTCTATTACGCACACAATCTCTCTCTATTACGCACACACTCTCTCTCTATTATGCACAAACTCTCTCTCTCTCTATTACGCGCACACACACACACTCTCTCTCTATTACGCGCACACTCTCTCTCTCTCTATTACGCGCACACACACACACACTCTCTCTATTACGCACACACTCTCTCTCTATTACGCACACACAATCTCTCTCTATTACGCACACACTCTCTCTCTCTCTCTATTACGCGCACACTCTCTCTCTCTCTATTACGCGCACAATCTCTCTCTATTACGCGCACACTCTCTCTCTATTACGCACACACTCTCTCTCTATTACGCGCACACTCTCTCTCTCTCTATTACGCGCACACTCTCTCTCTCTCTATTACGCGCGCACTCTCTCTCTTACGCGCGCGCACTCTCTCTCTTACGCGCGCGCACTCTCTCTCTTACGCGCGCGCACTCTCTCTCTTACGCGCGCGCACTCTCTCTCTTACGCGCGCGCACTCTCTCTCTCTTACGCGCGCGCACTCTCTCTCACTTACGCGCGCGCACTCTCTCTCTCTTACGCGCGCGCACTCTCTCTCTTACGCGCGCGCACTCTCTCTCTTACGCGCGCGCACTCTCTCTCTCTTACGCGCGCGCACTCTCTCTCTCTTACGCGCGCGCACTCTCTCTCTCTTACGCGCGCGCACTCTCTCTCTCTCTTACGCGCGCGCACTCTCTCTCTCTTACGCGCGCGCACTCTCTCTCTCTATTGCGCGCGCACTCTCTCTATTACGCGCGCACTCTCTCTCTATTACGCACAAACTCTCTCTCTCTCTATTACGCACACACACACACTCTCTCTCTATTACGCACACACTCTCTCTCTATTACGCACACACAATCTCTCTCTATTACGCACAAACTCACTCTCTCTCTATTACGCACACACTCTCTCTCTCTATTACGCACACAATCTCTCTCTATTACGCACACACTCTCTCTCTATTACGCACACACTCTCTCTCTATTACGCGCAAACTCTCTCTCTCTCTATTACGCACACAATCTCTCTCTATTACGCACACACTCTCTCTCTATTACGCACACACTCTCTCTCTATTACGCACAAACTCTCTCTCTCTCTATTACGCGCACACACACACACTCTCTCTATTACGCACACACTCTCTCTCTCTCTATTACGCACACACAATCTCTCTCTATTACGCACACACTCTCTCTCTATTACGCACACACTCTCTCTCTATTACGCGCAAACTCTCTCTCTCTCTATTACGCGCACACTCTCTCTCTCTATTACGCACACAATCTCTCTCTATTACGCACACACTCTCTCTCTATTACGCACACACTCTCTCTCTATTACGCACAAACTCTCTCTCTCTCTATTACGCGCACACACACACACTCTCTCTATTACGCACACACTCTCTCTCTCTCTATTACGCACACACAATCTCTCTCTATTACGCACACACTCTCTCTCTATTACGCACACACTCTCTCTCTATTACGCGCAAACTCTCTCTCTCTCTATTACGCGCACACTCTCTCTCTCTATTACGCACACAATCTCTCTCTATTACGCACACACTCTCTCTCTATTACGCACACACTCTCTCTCTATTACGCACACACTCTCTCTCTATTACGCACACACTCTCTCTCTATTACGCACAAACTCTCTCTCTCTCTATTACGCGCACACACACACACTCTCTCTCTATTACGCACACACTCTCTCTCTCTCTATTACGCACACACAATCTCTCTCTATTACGCACACACTCTCTCTCTATTACGCACACACTCTCTCTCTATTACGCGCAAACTCTCTCTCTCTCTATTACGCGCACACTCTCTCTCTCTCTATTACGCGCACACTCTCTCTCTCTCTATTACGCACACAATCTCTCTCTATTACGCACACACTCTCTCTCTATTACGCACACACTCTCTCTCTATTACGCGCACACTCTCTCACTATTACGCGCACACTCTCTCTCTATTACGCGCACACTCTCTCTCTATTACGCACACACTCTCTCTCTTTTACGCACAAACTCTCTCTCTCTCTATTACGCGCACACACACACACTCTCTCTCTATTACGCACACACTCTCTCTCTCTCTATTACGCACACACAATCTCTCTCTCTATTACGCACACACAATCTCTCTCTATTACGCACACACTCTCTCTCTATTACGCACACTCTCTCTCTCTTACGCGCGCGCACTCACTCTCTCTATTGCGCGCGCACTCACTCTCTCTATTGCGCGCGCACTCACTCTCTCTATTGCGCGCGCACTCTCTCTCTCTATTGCGCGCGCACTCTCTCTCTCTATTGCGCGCGCACTCTCTCTCTCTATTGCGCGCGCACTCTCTCTCTCTATTGCGCGCGCACTCTCTCTCTCTATTGCGCGCGCACTCTCTCTCTCTATTGCGCGCGCACTCTCTCTCTCTATTACGCACGCACTCTCTCTCTATTACGCACGCACTCTCTCTCTATTACGCGCAAACTCTCTCTCTATTACGCGCAAACTCTCTCTCTCTCTATTACGCGCACACTCTCTCTCTCTCTATTACGCACACAATCTCTCTCTATTACGCACACACAATCTCTCTCTATTACGCACACTCTCTCTCTATTACGCACAAACTCTCTCTCTCTCTATTACGCGCGCACTCTCTCTCTCTCTATTACGCGCGCACTCTCTCTCTCTCTATTACGCACACAATCTCTCTCTATTACGCACACACTCTCTCTCTATTACGCACACACTCTCTCTCTATTACGCACAAACTCTCTCTCTCTCTATTACGCGCACACACACACACTCTCTCTCTATTACGCACACACTCTCTCTCTCTCTATTACGCACACACAATCTCTCTCTATTACGCGCACACTCTCTCTCTCTATTACGCGCACACACTCTCTCTCTATTACGCGCAAACTCTCTCTCTCTCTATTACGCGCGCGCACTCTCTCTCTATTACGCGCGCGCACTCTCTCTCTCTTACGCGCGCGCACTCTCTCTCTCTTACGCGCGCGCACTCTCTCTCTCTTACGCGCGCGCACTCTCTCTCTCTTACGCGCGCGCACTCTCTCTCTCTTACGCGCGCGCACTCTCTCTCTCTTACGCGCGCGCACTCTCTCTCTTACGCGCGCGCACTCTCTCTCTCTTACGCGCGCGCACTCTCTCTCTCTTACGCGCGCGCACTCTCTCTCTCTTACGCGCGCGCACTCTCTCTCTCTCTCTTACGCGCGCGCACTCACTCTCTCTATTGCGCGCGCACTCTCTCTCTCTATTGCGCGCGCACTCTCTCTCTCTATTGCGCGCGCACTCTCTCTCTCTATTACGCACGCACTCTCTCTCTATTACGCACAAACTCTCTCTCTCTCTATTACGCGCACACTCTCTCTCTCTCTATTACGCACACAATCTCTCTCTATTACGCACACACAATCTCTCTCTATTACGCACACACTCTCTCTCTATTACGCACAAACTCTCTCTCTCTCTATTACGCGCACACTCTCTCTCTCTATTACGCGCACACTCTCTCTCTCTATTACTCACACAATCTCTCTCTATTACGCACACACTCTCTCTCTATTACGCACACACTCTCTCTCTATTACGCACACACTCTCTCTCTATTACGCACAAACTCTCTCTCTCTCTATTACGCGCACACACACACACTCTCTCTCTATTACGCACACACTCTCTCTCTCTCTATTACGCACACACAATCTCTCTCTATTACGCACACACTCTCTCTCTATTACGCGCAAACTCTCTCTCTATTACGCGCACACTCTCTCTCTCTCTATTACGCACACAATCTCTCTCTATTACGCACACACTCTCTCTCTATTACGCACAAACTCTCTCTCTCTCTATTACGCGCACACACACACACTCTCTCTCTATTACGCGCACACTCTCTCTCTCTATTACGCGCACACACACACTCTCTCTCTATTACGCACACACTCTCTCTCTATTACGCACACACAATCTCTCTCTATTACGCACACACTCTCTCTCTATTACGCACACACTCTCTCTCTATTACGCACACACTCTCTCTCTATTACGCGCAAACTCTCTCTCTCTCTATTACGCGCACACTCTCTCTCTCTATTACGCGCACACTCTCTCTCTCTCTATTACGCGCACAATCTCTCTCTATTACGCGCACACTCTCTCTCTATTACGCACACACTCTCTCTCTATTACGCGCAAACTCTCTCTATTACGCGCACACTCTCTCTCTCTATTACGCGCACAATCTCTCTCTATTATGCGCACACTCTCTATTACGCGCACACTCTCTCTCTATTACGCGCACACTCTCTCTCTATTACGCGCACACTCTCTCTCTATTACGCGCACACTCTCTCTCTCTCTATTACGCGCACACTCTCTCAATCTATTACGCGCACAATCTCTCGCTATTACGCGCACACTCTCTCTCTATTACGCGCACACTCTCTATTACGCGCAAACTCTCTCTCTCTCTATTACGCGCGCGCACTCTCTCTCTCTATTGCGCGCGCACTCTCTCTCTATTGCGCGCGCACTCTCTCTCTCTATTGCGCGCGCACTCTCTCTCTCTATTACGCGCACACTCTCTCTCTATTACGCACAAACTCTCTCTCTATTACGCGCACACACACACTCTCTCTCTATTACGCACACACTCTCTCTCTATTACGCGCACAAACTCTCTCTCTCTCTATTACGCGCACACACACACACTCTCTCTATTACGCACACACTCTCTCTCTCTCTATTACGCACACACAATCTCTCTATTACGCACACACTCTCTCTCTATTACGCGCAAACTCTCTCTCTATTACGCGCAAACTCTCGCTCTCTCTATTACGCGCGCGCTCTCTCTCTCTTACGCGCGCGCACTCTCTCTCTCTCTTACGCGCGCGCACTCTCTCTCTCTTACGCGCGCGCACTCTCTCTCTTACGCGCGCGCACTCTCTCTCTCTTACGCGCGCGCAGTCTCTCTCTTACGCGCGCGCACTCTCTCTCTTACGCGCGCGCACTCTCTCTCTCTTACGCGCGCGCACTCTCTCTCTCTTACGCGCGCGCACTCTCTCTCTCTCTTACGCGCGCGCACTCTCTCTCTCTATTGCGCGCGCACTCTCTCTCTCTATTACGCACGCACTCTCTCTCTCTATTACGCACACACTCTCTCTCTATTACGCACAAACTCTCTCTCTCTCTATTACGCACACACACACACACTCTCTCTCTATTACGCACACACTCTGTCTCTCTCTATTACGCACACACAATCTCTCTCTATTACGCACAAACTCTCTCTCTCTCTATTACGCGCACACTCTCTCTCTCTCTATTACGCGCACACTCTCTCTCTCTATTACGCACACAATCACTCTCTATTACGCGCACACTCTCTCTCTATTACGCACACACTCTCTCTCTATTACGCGCAAACTCTCTCTCTCTCTATTACGCACACAATCTCTCTCTATTACGCACACACTCTCTATTACGCACACACTCTCTCTCTATTACGCACAAACTCTCTCTCTCTCTATTACGCGCACACACACACTCTCTCTATTACGCACACACTCTCTCTCTCTCTATTACGCACACACAATCTCTCTCTATTACGCACACACTCTCTCTCTATTACGCACACACTCTCTCTCTATTACGCACACACTCTCTCTCTATTACGCACACACTCTCTCTCTCTCTATTACGCGCACACTCTCTCTCTCTCTATTACGCACACAATCTCTCTCTATTACGCACACACTCTCTCTCTATTACGCACACACTCTCTCTCTATTACGCACAAACTCTCTCTCTCTATTACGCGCACACACACACACTCTCTCTCTATTACGCACACACTCTCTCTCTCTCTATTACGCACACACAATCTCTCTCTATTACGCACACACTCTCTCTCTATTACGCGCACACTCTCGCTCTCTCTATTACGCGCACACTCTCTCTCTCTCTATTACGCACACAATCTCTCTCTATTACGCACACACTCTCTCTCTATTACGCACACACTCTCTCTCTCTCTATTACGCGCACACACACACACACTCTCTCTCTATTACGCACACACTCTCTCTCTCTCTATTACTCACACACAATCTCTCTCTATTACGCACACACTCTCTCTCTATTACGCACACACTCTCTCTCTCTTACGCGCGCGCACTCACTCTCTCTATTGCGCGCGCACTCTCTCTCTCTATTGCGCGCGCACTCTCTCTCTCTATTGCGCGCGCACTCTCTCTCTCTATTGCGCGCGCACTCTCTCTCTCTATTACGCACGCACTCTCTCTCTATTACGCACACACTCTCTCTCTATTACGCACAAACTCTCTCTCTCTCTATTACGCGCACACTCTCTCTCTCTCTATTACGCACACAATCTCTCTCTATTACGCACACACAATCTCTCTCTTACGCACACACTCTCTCTCTATTACGCACAAACTCTCTCTCTCTCTATTACGCGCACACTCTCTCTCTCTCTATTACGCACACAATCTCTCTCTATTACGCACACACTCTCTCTCTATTACGCACACACTCTCTCTCTATTACGCACAAACTCTCTCTCTCTCTATTACGCGCACACACACACACTCTCTCTCTATTACGCACACACTCTCTCTCTATTACGCACACACTCTCTCTCTATTACGCACACACTCTCTCTCTATTACGCACACACTCTCTATTACGCACAAACTCTCTCTCTCTCTATTACGCGCACACACACACACTCTCTCTCTATTACGCACACACTCTCTCTCTCTCTATTACGCACACACAATCTCTCTCTATTACGCACACACTCTCTCTCTATTACGCACACACTCTCTCTCTATTACGCGCACACTCTCTCTCTCTATTACGCACACAATCTCTCTCTATTACGCACACACTCTCTCTCTATTACGCACACACTCTCTCTCTATTACGCACACACTCTCTCTCTCTATTACGCACAAACTCTCTCTCTCTCTATTACGCACACAATCTCTCTCTATTACGCACACACAATCTCTCTCTATTACGCACACACTCTCTCTCTATTACGCACAAACTCTCTCTCTCTCTATTACGCGCACACTCTCTCTCTCTATTACGCGCACACTCTCTCTCTCTATTACGCACACAATCTCTCTCTATTACGCACACACTCTCTCTCTATTACGCACACACTCTCTCTCTATTACGCACAAACTCTCTCTCTCTCTATTACGCGCACACACACACACTCTCTCTCTATTACGCACACACTCTCTCTCTCTCTATTACGCACACACACTCTCTCTCTATTACGCACAAACTCTCTCTCTCTCTATTACGCGCAAACTCTCTCTCTCTATTACGCGCACACTCTCTCTCTCTCTATTACGCACACAATCTCTCTCTATTACGCACACAATCTCTCTCTATTACGCACACACTCTCTCTCTCTCTATTACGCACACACTCTCTCTCTCTCTATTACGCACACACTCTCTCTCTATTACGCACAAACTCTCTCTCTATTACGCGCACACACACACACTCTCTCTATTACGCGCACACTCTCTCTCTCTATTACGCGCACACACACACACTCTCTCTCTATTACGCACACTCTCTCTCTCTATTACGCACACACAATCTCTCTCTATTACGCACACACTCTCTCTCTATTACGCACACACTCTCTCTCTCTTACGCGCGCGCACTCACTCTCTCTATTGCGCGCGCACTCTCTCTCTCTATTGCGCGCGCACTCTCTCTCTCTATTGCGCGCGCACTCTCTCTCTCTATTACGCACGCACTCTCTCTCTATTACGCACACACTCTCTCTCTATTACGCACAAACTCTCTCTCTCTCTATTACGCGCACACTCTCTCTCTCTCTATTACGCACACAATCTCTCTCTATTACGCACACACAATCTCTCTCTATTACGCACACACTCTCTCTCTATTACGCACAAACTCTCTCTCTCTCTATTACGCGCACACTCTCTCTCTCTCTATTACGCGCACACTCTCTCTCTCTATTACGCACACAATCTCTCTCTATTACGCACACACTCTCTCTCTATTACGCACACACTCTCTCTCTATTACGCACAAACTCTCTCTCTCTCTATTACGCGCACACACACACACTCTCTCTCTATTACGCACACACTCTCTCTCTCTCTATTACGCACACACACTCTCTCTCTATTACGCACAAACTCTCTCTCTCTCTATTACGCGCACACACACACTCTCTCTCTATTACGCACACACTCTCTCTCTCTCTATTACGCACACACAATCTCTCTCTATTACGCACACACTCTCTCTCTATTACGCGCAAACTCTCTCTCGCTCTATTACGCGCACACTCTCTCTCTCTCTATTACGCACACAATCTCTCTCTATTACGCACACACTCTCTCTCTATTACGCACAAACTCTCTCTCTCTCTATTACGCGCACACACACACACTCTCTCTCTATTACGCGCACACTCTCTCTCTCTCTATTACGCGCACACACACACACTCTCTCTCTATTACGCACACTCTCTCTCTCTATTACGCACACACAATCTCTCTCTATTACGCACACACTCTCTCTCTATTACGCACACACTCTCTCTCTATTACGCGCAAACTCTCTCTCTCTATTACGCGCACACTCTCTCTCTCTCTATTACGCGCACACTCTCTCTCTATTACGCGCACAATCTCTCTCTATTACGCGCACACTCTCTCTCTATTACGCACACACTCTCTATTACGCGCAAACTCTCTATTACGCGCAAACTCTCTCTCTCTCTATTACGCGCACACTCTCTCTCTCTCTATTACGCGCACAATCTCTCTCTATTACGCGCACACTCTCTCTCTTACGCGCGCGCACTCTCTCTCTCTTACGCGCGCGCACTCTCTTACGCGCGCTCACTCTCTCTCTTACGCGCGCACACTCTCTCTCTCTTACGCGCGCGCACTCTCTCTCTCTTACGCGCGCGCACTCTCTCTCTCTTACGCGCGCGCACTCTCTCTCTCTTACGCGCGCGCACTCTCTCTCTCTTACGCGCGCGCACTCTCTCTCTCTTACGCGCGCGCACTCTCTCTCTCTTACGCGCGCGCACTCTCTCTCTCTTACGCGCGCGCACTCTCTCTCTCTTACGCGCGCGCACTCTCTCTCTCTTACGCGCGCGCACTCTCTCTCTCTCTTACGCGCGCGCACTCTCTCTCTCTCTTACGCGCGCGCACTCTCTCTCTCTCTTACGCGCGCGCACTCTGTCTCTCTCTTACGCGCGCGCACTCTCTCTCTCTATTACGCGCGCACTCTCTCTCTATTACGCACAAACTCTCTCTCTCTCTATTACGCACACACACACACACTCTCTCTCTATTACGCACACACTCTCTCTCTCTCTTACGCGCGCGCACTCACTCTCTCTATTGCGCGCGCACTCTCTCTCTCTATTGCGCGCGCACTCTCTCTCTCTATTGCGCACGCACTCTCTCTCTATTACGCACACACTCTCTCTCTATTACGCACAAACTCTCTCTCTCTCTATTACGCGCACACTCTCTCTCTCTCTATTACGCGCACACTCTCTCTCTATTACGCACACACAATCTCTCTCTATTACGCGCACACTCTCTCTCTATTACGCGCACACTCTCTCTCTATTACGCGCACACTCTCTCTCTATTACGCGCACACTCTCTCTCTCTATTACGCGCACACTCTCTCTCTCTATTACGCACACAATCTCTCTCTATTACGCACACACTCTCTCTCTATTACGCACACACTCTCTCTCTATTACGCACAAACTCTCTCTCTCTCTATTACGCGCACACACACACACTCTCTCTCTATTACGCACACACTCTCTCTCTATTACGCACACTCTCTCTCTATTACGCGCAAACTCTCTCTCTCTCGATTACGCGCACACTCTCTCTCTCTCTATTACGCACACAATCTCTCTCTATTACGCACACACTCTCTCTCTATTACGCACACACTCTCTCTCTATTACGCACAAACTCTCTCTCTCTCTATTACGCGCACACACACACACTCTCTCTCTATTACGCGCACACTCTCTCTCTCTCTATTACGCGCACACACACACACACTCTCTCTCTATTACGCACACACTCTCTCTCTCTCTATTACGCACACACAATCTCTCTCTATTACGCACACACTCTCTCTCTATTACGCACACACTCTCTCTCTATTACGCACACACTCTCTCTATTGCGCGCGCACTCTCTCTCTCTATTGCGCGCGCACTCTCTCTCTCTATTGCGCGCGCACTCTCTCTCTATTACGCACGCACTCTCTCTCTATTACGCACAAACTCTCTCTCTCTCTATTACGCGCACACTCTCTCTCTCTCTATTACGCGCACACTCTCTCTCTCTATTACGCACACAATCTCTCTCTATTACGCACACACAATCTCTCTATTACGCACACACTCTCTCTATTACGCACAAACTCTCTCTCTCTCTATTACACGCACACTCTCTCTCTCTATTACGCGCACACTCTCTCTCTCTCTATTACGCACACAATCTCTCTCTATTACGCACACACTCTCTCTCTATTATGCACACACTCTCTCTCTATTACGCACAAACTCTCTCTCTCTCTATTACACGCACACACACACACTCTCTCTCTATTACGCACACACTCTCTCTCTCTCTATTACGCACACACAATCTCTCTCTATTACGCACACACTCTCTCTCTATTACGCACACACTCTCTCTCTATTACGCACACACTCTCTCTCTATTACGCGCAAACTCTCTCTCTCTCTATTACGCGCACACTCTCTCTCTCTCTATTACGCACACAATCTCTCTCTATTACGCACACACTCTCTCTCTATTATGCACAAACTCTCTCTCTCTCTATTACGCGCACACACACACACTCTCTCTATTACGCGCACACTCTCTCTCTCTCTATTACGCGCACACACACACACACTCTCTCTATTACGCACACACTCTCTCTCTCTCTATTACGCACACACAATCTCTCTCTATTACGCACACACTCTCTCTCTATTACGCACACACTCTCTCTCTATTACGCGCAAACTCTCTCTCTCTCTATTACGCGCACACTCTCTCTCTCTCTATTACGCGCACAATCTCTCTCTATTACGCGCACACTCTCTCTCTCTCTATTACGCACACACTCTCTCTCTATTACGCGCAAACTCTCTCTCTATTACGCGCACACTCTCTCTCTCTCTATTACGCGCACACTCTCTCTCTTACGCGCGCGCACTCTCTCTCTTACGCGCGCGCACTCTCTTACGCGCGCGCACTCTCTCTCTCATGTGCGCGCACTCTCTCTCTCTTACGCGCGCGCACTCTCTCTCTCTTACGCGCGCGCACTCTCTCTCTCTTACGCGCGCGCACTCTCTCTCTCTTACGCGCGCGCACTCTCTCTTACGCGCGCGCACTCTCTCTCTTACGCGCGCGCACTCTCTCTCTTACGCGCGCGCACTCTCTCTCTTACGCGCGCGCACTCTCTCTCTCTCTTACGCGCGCGCACTCTCTCTCTCTTACGCGCGCGCACTCTCTCTCTCTATTGCGCGCGCACTCTCTCTCTATTACGCGCGCACTCTCTCTCTATTACGCACAAACTCTCTCTCTCTCTATTACGCACAAACTCTCTCTCTCTCTATTACGCACACACACACACTCTCTCTCTATTACGCACACACAATCTCTCTCTATTACGCACAAACTCACTCTCTCTCTATTACGCGCACACTCTCTCTCTCTCTATTACGCACACAATCTCTCTCTATTACGCACACACTCTCTCTCTATTACGCACACACTCTCTCTCTATTACGCGCAAACTCTCTCTCTCTCTATTACGCACACAATCTCTCTCTATTACGCACACACTCTCTCTCTATTACGCACACACTCTCTCTCTATTACGCACAAACTCTCTCTCTCTCTATTACGCGCACACACACACACTCTCTCTCTATTACGCACACACTCTCTCTCTCTCTATTACGCACACACAATCTCTCTCTATTACGCACACACTCTCTCTCTATTACGCACACACTCTCTCTATTACGCGCAAACTCTCTCTCTCTCTATTACGCGCACACTCTCTCTCTCTATTACGCACACAATCTCTCTCTATTACGCACACACTCTCTCTCTATTACGCACACACTCTCTCTCTCTATTACGCGCACACACACACACTCTCTCTCTATTACGCGCACACACACACACTCTCTCTATTACGCACACACTCTCTCTCTCTCTATTACGCACACACAATCTCTCTCTATTACGCACACACTCTCTCTCTATTACGCACACACTCTCTCTCTATTACGCGCAAACTCTCTCTCTCTCTATTACGCGCACACTCTCTCTCTCTCTATTACGCACACAATCTCTCTCTATTACGCACACACTCTCTCTCTATTACGCACACACTCTCTCTCTATTACGCACACACTCTCTCTCTATTACGCACACACTCTCTCTCTATTACGCACACACTCTCTCTCTCTCTATTACGCGCACACTCTCTCTCTCTATTACGCACACACTCTCTCTCTATTACGCACACACTCTCTCTCTATTACGCACACACTCTCTCTCTTTTACGCACAAACTCTCTCTCTCTCTATTACGCGCACACACACACTCTCTCTATTACGCACACACTCTCTCTCTCTCTATTACGCACACACAATCTCTCTCTATTACGCACACACTCTCTCTCTATTACGCACACACTCTCTCTCTCTTACGCGCGCGCACTCTCTCTCTCTATTGCGCGCGCACTCTCTCTCTCTATTGCGCGCGCACTCTCTCTCTCTATTGCGCGCGCACTCTTTCTCTATTACGCACGCACTCTCTCTCTATTACGCACGCACTCTCTCTCTATTACGCGCAAACTCTCTCTCTCTCTATTACGCGCACACTCTCTCTCTCTCTATTACGCACACAATCTCTCTCTATTACGCACACACAATCTCTCTCTATTACGCACACACTCTCTCTCTATTACGCACAAACTCTCTCTCTCTCTATTACGCGCGCACTCTCTCTCTCTCTATTACGCGCGCACTCTCTCTCTCTCTATTACGCGCGCACTCTCTCTCTCTCTATTACGCACACAATCTCTCTCTATTACGCACACACTCTCTCTCTATTACGCACACACTCTCTCTCTATTACGCACACACTCTCTCTCTATTACGCACAAACTCTCTCTCTCTCTATTACGCGCACACACACACACTCTCTCTCTATTACGCACACACTCTCTCTCTCTCTATTACGCACACACAATCTCTCTCTATTACGCGCACACTCTCTCTCTCTATTACGCGCACACACTCTCTCTCTATTACGCGCACACACTCTCTCTCTCTATTACGCGCGCGCACTCTCTCTCTATTACGCGCGCGCACTCTCTCTCTCTTACGCGCGCGCACTCTCTCTCTCTTACGCGCGCGCACTCTCTCTCTCTTACGCGCGCGCACTCTCTCTCTCTTACGCGCGCGCACTCTCTCTCTCTTACGCGCGCGCACTCTCTCTCTCTTACGCGCGCGCACTCTCTCTCTCTTACGCGCGCGCACTCTCTCTCTTACGCGCGCGCTCTCTCTCTCTCTTACGCGCGCGCACTCTCTCTCTCTTACGCGCGCGCACTCTCTCTCTCTTACGCGCGCGCACTCTCTCTCTCTTACGCGCGCGCACTCTCTCTCTCTTACGCGCGCGCACTCTCTCTCTCTTACGCGCGCGCACTCTCTCTCTTACGCGCGCGCACTCTCTCTCTCTTACGCGCGCGCACTCTCTCTCTCTCTTACGCGCGCGCACTCTCTCTCTTACGCGCGCGCACTCTCTCTCTCTATTACGCACACACAATCTCTCTCTATTACGCACACACTCTCTCTCTATTACGCACAAACTCTCTCTCTCTCTATTACGCACACACACACACACTCTCTCTCTATTACGCACACACAATCTCTCTCTATTACGCACAAACTCTCTCTCTCTCTCTATTACGCGCACACTCTCTCTCTCTGTATTACGCGCACACTCTCTCTCTCTCTATTACGCACACAATCTCTCTCTATTACGCACACACTCTCTCTCTATTACGCACACACTCTCTCTCTATTACGCACAAACTCTCTCTCTCTCTATTACGCGCACACTCTCTCTCTCTCTATTACGCACACAATCTCTCTCTATTACGCACACACAATCTCTCTCTATTACGCACACACTCTCTCTCTATTACGCACAAACTCTCTCTCTCTCTATTACGCGCACACTCTCTCTCTCTCTATTACGCACACAATCTCTCTCTATTACGCACACACTCTCTCTCTATTACGCACACACTCTCTCTCTATTACGCACACACTCTCTCTCTATTACGCACACACTCTCTCTCTATTACGCACAAACTCTCTCTCTCTCTATTACGCGCACACACACACACTCTCTCTCTATTACGCACACACTCTCTCTCTCTCTATTACGCACACACAATCTCTCTCTATTACGCACACACTCTCTCTCTATTACGCACACACTCTCTCTCTATTACCCGCAAACTCTCTCTCTCTCTATTACGCGCGCGCTCTCTCTCTCTCTATTACGCACACACTCTCTCTCTCTCTATTACGCACACACACACACTCTCTCTCTATTACGCACACACTCTCTCTCTATTACGCGCACAAACTCTCTCTCTCTCTATTACGCGCACACACACACACTCTCTCTATTACGCACACACTCTCTCTCTCTCTATTACGCACACACAATCTCTCTATTACGCACACACTCTCTCTCTATTACGCGCAAACTCTCTCTCTATTACGCGCAAACTCTCGCTCTCTCTATTACGCGCGCGCTCTCTCTCTCTCTCACGCGCGCGCACTCTCTCTCTCTCACGCGCGCGCACTCTCTCTCTCTCACGCGCGCGCACTCTCTCTCTCTCACGCGCGCGCACTCTCTCTCTCACGCGCGCGCACTCTCTCTCTCACGCGCGCGCACTCTCTCTCTCTTACGCGCGCGCACTCTCTCTCTCTTACGCGCGCGCACTCTCTCTCTCTTACGCGCGCGCACTCTCTCTCTCTTACGCGCGCGCACTCTCTCTCTCTTACGCGCGCGCACTCTCTCTCTCTATTACGCACGCACTCTCTCTCTCTATTACGCACACACTCTCTCTCTATTACGCACAAACTCTCTCTCTCTCTATTACGCACACACACACACACTCTCTCTCTATTACGCACACACTCTCTCTCTCTCTATTACGCACACACAATCTCTCTCTATTACGCACAAACTCTCTCTCTCTATTACGCGCACACTCTCTCTCTCTCTATTACGCGCACACTCTCTCTCTCTCTATTACGCACACAATCTCTCTCTATTACGCGCACACTCTCTCTCTATTACGCACACACTCTCTCTCTATTACGCGCAAACTCTCTCTCTCTCTATTACGCACACAATCTCTCTCTATTACGCACACACTCTCTCTCTATTACGCACACACTCTCTCTCTATTACGCACACACTCTCTCTCTATTACGCACACACTCTCTCTCTATTACGCACACACTCTCTCTCTATTACGCACACACTCTCTCTCTCTCTATTACGCGCACACTCTCTCTCTCTCTATTACGCACACAATCTCTCTCTATTACGCACACACTCTCTCTCTATTACGCACACACTCTCTCTCTATTACGCACACACTCTCTCTCTATTACGCACAAACTCTCTCTCTCTCTATTACGCGCACACACACACTCTCTCTCTATTACGCACACACTCTCTCTCTCTCTATTACGCACACACAATCTCTCTCTATTACGCACACACTCTCTCTCTATTACGCGCACACTCTCTCTCTCTCTATTACGCGCACACTCTCTCTCTCTCTATTACGCACACAATCTCTCTCTATTACGCACACACTCTCTCTCTATTACGCACACACTCTCTCTCTATTACGCACAAACTCTCTCTCTCTCTATTACGCGCACACACACACACTCTCTCTATTACGCACACACTCTCTCTCTCTCTATTACTCACACACAATCTCTCTCTATTACGCACACACTCTCTCTCTATTACGCACACACTCTCTCTCTCTTACGCGCGCGCACTCACTCTCTCTATTGCGCGCGCACTCTCTCTCTCTATTGCGCGCGCACTCTCTCTCTCTATTGCGCGCACACTCTCTCTCTCTATTACGCACGCACTCTCTCTCTCTATTACGCACGCACTCTCTCTCTATTACGCACACACTCTCTCTCTATTACGCACAAACTCTCTCTCTCTCTATTACGCGCACACTCTCTCTCTCTCTATTACGCACACAATCTCTCTCTATTACGCACACACAATCTCTCTCTATTACGCACACACTCTCTCTCTATTACGCACAAACTCTCTCTCTCTCTATTACGCGCACACTCTCTCTCTCTATTACGCACACAATCTCTCTCTATTACGCACACACTCTCTCTCTATTACGCACACACTCTCTCTCTATTACGCACAAACTCTCTCTCTCTCTATTACGCGCACACACACACACTCTCTCTCTATTACGCACACACTCTCTCTATTACGCACACACTCTCTCTCTATTACGCACACACTCTCTCTCTCTCTATTACGCGCACACTCTCTCTCTCTCTCTATTACGCACACAATCTCTCTCTATTACGCACACACTCTCTCTCTATTACGCACACACTCTCTCTCTATTACGCACAAACTCTCTCTCTCTCTATTACGCGCACACACACACTCTCTCTCTATTACGCACACACTCTCTCTCTCTCTATTACGCACACACAATCTCTCTCTATTACGCACACACTCTCTCTCTATTACGCGCACACTCTCTCTCTATTACGCGCACACTCTCTCTCTCTATTACGCGCACACTCTCTCTCTATTACGCACACACTCTCTCTCTATTACGCACAAACTCTCTCTCTCTCTATTACGCGCACACACACACACACTCTCTCTCTATTACGCACACACTCTCTCTCTATTTCTCACACACAATCTCTCTCTATTACGCACACACTCTCTCTCTATTACGCACACACTCTCACTCTCTATCGCGCGCTCTCACTCTCTATCGCGCGCGCGCTCTCACTCTCTATCGCGCGCTCTCACTCTCTATCGCGCGCGCACTCTCTCTCTCTATTGCGCGCGCACTCTCTCTCTCTATTGCGCACGCACTCTCTCTCTATTACGCACACACTCTCTCTCTATTACGCACAAACTCTCTCTCTCTCTATTACGCGCACACTCTCTCTCTCTCTATTACGCACACAATCTCTCTCTATTACGCACACACAATCTCTCTCTATTACGCACACACTCTCTCTCTATTAAGCACAAACTCTCTCTCTCTCTCTATTACGCGCACACACACACTCTCTCTCTATTACGCACACACTCTCTCTCTCTCTATTACGCACACACAATCTCTCTCTATTACGCACACACTCTCTCTCTATTACGCACACACTCTCTCTCTATTACGCACACACTCTCTCTCTATTACGCACACACTCTCTCTCTCTATTACGCGCACACTCTCTCTCTCTCTATTACGCACACAATCTCTCTCTATTACGCACACACTCTCTCTCTATTACGCACACACTCTCTCTCTATTACGCACAAACTCTCTCTCTCTCTATTACGCGCACACACACACACTCTCTCTCTATTACGCGCACACTCTCTCTCTCTATTACGCGCACACACACACACACTCTCTCTATTACGCACACACTCTCTCTCTCTCTATTACGCACACACAATCTCTCTCTATTACGCACACACAATCTCTCTATTACGCACACACTCTTTCTCTCTTACGCGCGCGCACTCACTCTCTCTATTGCGCGCGCACTCTCTCTCTCTATTGCGCGCGCACTCTCTCTCTCTATTGCGCGCGCACTCTCTCTCTCTATTGCGCGCGCACTCTCTCTCTCTATTACGCACGCACTCTCTCTCTATTACGCACACACTCTCTCTCTATTACGCACAAACTCTCTCTCTCTCTATTACGCGCACACTCTCTCTCTCTCTATTACGCACACAATCTCTCTCTATTACGCACACACAATCTCTCTCTATTACGCACACACTCTCTCTCTATTACGCACAAACTCTCTCTCTCTCTATTACGCGCACACTCTCTCTCTCTCTATTACGCGCACACTCTCTCTCTCTATTACGCGCACACTCTCTCTCTCTATTACGCACACAATCTCTCTCTAGTACGCACACACTCTCTCTCTATTACGCACACACTCTCTCTCTATTACGCACAAACTCTCTCTCTCTCTATTACGCGCACACACACACACTCTCTCTCTATTATGCACACACTCTCTCTCTATTACGCACAAACTCTCTCTCTCTCTATTACGCGCACACACACACACTCTCTCTATTACGCACACACTCTCTCTCTCTCTATTACGCACACACAATCTCTCTCTATTACGCACACACTCTCTCTCTATTACGCACACACTCTCTCTCTATTACGCGCAAACTCTCTCTCTCTCTATTACGCACACAATCTCTCTCTATTACGCACACACTCTCTCTCTATTACGCACAAACTCTCTCTCTCTCTATTACGCGCACACACACACACTCTCTCTCTATTATGCACACACTCTCTCTCTATTACGCACAAACTCTCTCTCTCTCTATTACGCGCACACACACACACTCTCTCTCTATTACGCACACACTCTCTCTCTCTCTATTACGCACACACAATCTCTCTCTATTACGCACACACTCTCTCTCTATTACGCACACACTCTCTCTCTATTACGCGCAAACTCTCTCTCTCTCTATTACGCGCACACTCTCTCTCTCTCTATTACGCGCACACTCTCTCTCTCTCTATTACGCACACAATCTCTCTCTATTACGCACACACTCTCTCTCTATTATGCACAAACTCTCTCTCTCTCTATTACGCGCACACACACACACTCTCTCTATTACGCGCACACTCTCTCTCTCTCTATTACGCGCACACACACACACACTCTCTCTATTACGCACACACTCTCTCTCTCTCTATTACGCACACACAATCTCTCTCTATTACGCACACACTCTCTCTCTATTACGCACACACTCTCTCTCTATTACGCGCAAACTCTCTCTCTCTCTATTACGCGCACACTCTCTCTCTCTCTATTACGCGCACAATCTCTCTCTATTACGCGCACACTCTCTCTCTATTACGCACACACTCTCTCTCTATTACGCGCAAACTCTCTCTCTATTACGCGCACACTCTCTCTCTCTCTATTACGCGCACACTCTCTCTCTTACGCGCGCGCACTCTCTCTCTTACGCGCGCGCACTCTCTCTCTTACGCGCGCGCACTCTCTCTCATGCGCGCGCACTCTCTCTCTCTTACGCGCGCGCACTCTCTCTCTCTTACGCGCGCGCACTCTCTCTCTCTTACGCGCGCGCACTCTCTCTCTCTTACGCGCGCGCACTCTCTCTCTCTTACGCGCGCGCACTCTCTCTTACGCGCGCGCACTCTCTCTCTTACGCGCGCGCACTCTCTCTCTCTTACGCGCGCGCACTCTCTCTCTCTCTTACGCGCGCGCACTCTCTCTTACGCGCGCGCACTCTCTCTCTCTATTGCGCGCGCACTCTCTCTCTCTATTGCGCGCGCACTCTCTCTCTATTACGCGCGCACTCTCTCTCTATTACGCACAAACTCTCTCTCTCTCTATTACGCACACACACACACTCTCTCTCTATTACGCACACACAATCTCTCTCTATTACGCACAAACTCACTCTCTCTCTATTACGCGCACACTCTCTCTCTCTCTATTACGCACACAATCTCTCTCTATTACGCACACACTCTCTCTCTATTACGCACACACTCTCTCTCTATTACGCGCAAACTCTCTCTCTCTCTATTACGCACACAATCTCTCTCTATTACGCACACACTCTCTCTCTATTACGCACACACTCTCTCTCTATTACGCACAAACTCTCTCTCTCTCTATTACGCGCACACACACACACTCTCTCTCTATTACGCACACACTCTCTCTCTCTCTATTACGCACACACAATCTCTCTCTATTACGCACACACTCTCTCTCTATTACGCACACACTCTCTCTATTACGCGCAAACTCTCTCTCTCTCTATTACGCGCACACTCTCTCTCTCTATTACGCACACAATCTCTCTCTATTACGCACACACTCTCTCTCTATTACGCACACACTCTCTCTCTCTATTACGCGCACACACACACACTCTCTCTCTATTACGCGCACACACACACACTCTCTCTATTACGCACACACTCTCTCTCTCTCTATTACGCACACACAATCTCTCTCTATTACGCACACACTCTCTCTCTATTACGCACACACTCTCTCTCTATTACGCGCAAACTCTCTCTCTCTCTATTACGCGCACACTCTCTCTCTCTCTATTACGCACACAATCTCTCTCTATTACGCACACACTCTCTCTCTATTACGCACACACTCTCTCTTTATTACGCACACACTCTCTCTTCATTACGCACACACTCTCTCTCTATTACGCACACACTCTCTCTCTATTACGCGCACACTCTCTCTCTCTCTATTACGCGCACACTCTCTCTCTCTATTACGCGCACACTCTCTCTCTATTACGCACACACTCTCTCTCTATTACGCACACACTCTCTCTCTTTTACGCACAAACTCTCTCTCTCTCTATTACGCGCACACACACACTCTCTCTATTACGCACACACTCTCTCTCTCTCTATTACGCACACACAATCTCTCTCTATTACGCACACACTCTCTCTCTATTACGCACACACTCTCTCTCTCTTACGCGCGCGCACTCTCTCTCTCTATTGCGCGCGCACTCTCTCTCTCTATTGCGCGCGCACTCTCTCTCTCTATTGCGCGCGCACTCTTTCTCTATTACGCACGCACTCTCTCTCTATTACGCACGCACTCTCTCTCTATTACGCGCAAACTCTCTCTCTCTCTATTACGCGCACACTCTCTCTCTCTCTATTACGCACACAATCTCTCTCTATTACGCACACACAATCTCTCTCTATTACGCACACACTCTCTCTCTATTACGCACAAACTCTCTCTCTCTCTATTACGCGCGCACTCTCTCTCTCTCTATTACGCGCGCACTCTCTCTCTCTCTATAACGCACACAATCTCTCTCTATTACGCACACACTCTCTCTCTATTACGCACACACTCTCTCTCTATTACGCACAAACTCTCTCTCTCTCTATTACGCGCACACACACACACTCTCTCTCTATTACGCACACACTCTCTCTCTCTCTATTACGCACACACAATCTCTCTCTATTACGCGCACACTCTCTCTCTCTATTACGCGCACACACTCTCTCTCTATTACGCGCAAACTCTCTCTCTCTCTATTACGCGCGCGCTCTCTCTCTATTACGCGCGCGCACTCTCTCTCTCTTACGCGCGCGCACTCTCTCTCTCTTACGCGCGCGCACTCTCTCTCTCTTACGCGCGCGCACTCTCTCTCTCTTACGCGCGCGCACTCTCTCTCTCTTACGCGCGCGCACTCTCTCTCTCTTACGCGCGCGCACTCTCTCTCTCTTACGCGCGCGCACTCTCTCTCTCTTACGCGCGCGCACTCTCTCTCTCTTACGCGCGCGCACTCTCTCTCTCTTACGCGCGCGCACTCTCTCTCTCTTACGCGCGCGCACTCTCTCTCTCTTACGCGCGCGCACTCTCTCTCTCTTACGCGCGCGCACTCTCTCTCTCTTACGCGCGCGCACTCTCTCTCTCTTACGCGCGCGCACTCTCTCTCTCTTACGCGCGCGCACTCTCTCTCTCTCTTACGCGCGCGCACTCTCTCTCTCTCTTACGCGCGCGCACTCTCTCTCTTACGCGCGCGCACTCTCTCTCTCTATTACGCACACACAATCTCTCTCTATTACGCACACACTCTCTCTCTATTACGCACAAACTCTCTCTCTCTCTATTACGCACACACACACACACTCTCTCTCTATTACGCACACACTCTCTCTCTCTCTATTACGCACACACAATCTCTCTCTATTACGCACAAACTCTCTCTCTCTCTCTATTACGCGCACACTCTCTCTCTCTGTATTACGCGCACACTCTCTCTCTCTCTATTACGCGCACACTCTCTCTCTCTATTACGCACACAATCTCTCTCTATTACGCACACACTCTCTCTCTATTACGCACACACTCTCTCTCTATTACGCACACACTCTCTCTCTATTACGCGCAAACTCTCTCTCTCTCTATTACGCACACAATCTCTCTCTATTACGCACACACTCTCTCTCTATTACGCACACACTCTCTATTACGCACAAACTCTCTCTCTCTCTATTACGCACACACACACACACTCTCTCTCTATTACGCACACACTCTCTCTCTCTCTATTACGCACACACAATCTCTCTCTATTACGCACACACTCTCTCTCTATTACGCACACACTCTCTCTCTATTACGCACACACTCTCTCTCTATTACGCGCAAACTCTCTCTCTCTCTATTACGCGCACACTCTCTCTCTATTACGCACACAATCTCTCTCTATTACGCACACACTCTCTCTCTATTACGCACACACTCTCTCTCTATTACGCACACACTCTCTCTCTATTACGCACAAACTCTCTCTCTCTCTATTACGCGCACACACACACACTCTCTCTCTATTACGCACACACTCTCTCTCTCTCTATTACGCACACACAATCTCTCTCTATTACGCACACACTCTCTCTCCATTACGCGCACACTCTCTCTCTATTACGCGCACACTCTCTCTCTCTCTATTACGCACACAATCTCTCTCTATTACGCACACACTCTCTCTCTATTACGCACACACTCTCTCTCTATTACGCACAAACTCTCTCTCTATTACGCACAAACTCTCTCTCTCTCTATTACGCGCACACACACACACTCTCTCTCTATTACGCACACACTCTCTCTCTCTCTATTACGCACACACAATCTCTCTCTATTACGCACACACTCTCTCTCTATTACGCACACACTCTCTCTCTATTACCCGCAAACTCTCTCTCTCTCTATTACGCGCGCGCTCTCTCTCTCTCTATTACGCACACACTCTCTCTCTATTACGCACAAACTCTCTCTCTCTCTATTACGCACACACACACACTCTCTCTCTATTACGCACACACTCTCTCTCTATTACGCGCACAAACTCTCTCTCTCTCTATTACGCGCACACACACACACTCTCTCTATTACGCACACACTCTCTCTCTCTCTATTACGCACACACAATCTCTCTATTACGCACACACTCTCTCTCTATTACGCGCAAACTCTCTCTCTATTACGCGCAAACTCTCGCTCTCTCTATTACGCGCGCGCTCTCTCTCTCTCTCTTACGCGCGCGCACTCTCTCTCTCTTACGCGCGCGCACTCTCTCTCTCTTACGCGCGCGCACTCTCTCTCTCTTACGCGCGCGCACTCTCTCTCTCTTACGCGCGCGCACTCTCTCTCTCTTACGCGCGCGCACTCTCTCTCTCTTACGCGCGCGCACTCTCTCTCTCTTACGCGCGCGCACTCTCTCTCTCTATTGCGCGCGCACTCTCTCTCTCTATTACGCACGCACTCTCTCTCTCTATTACGCACACACTCTCTCTCTATTACGCACAAACTCTCTCTCTCTCTATTACGCACACACTCTCTCTCTCTCTATTACGCACACACAATCTCTCTATTACGCACAAACTCTCTCTCTCTCTATTACGCGCACACTCTCTCTCTCTCTATTACGCGCACACTCTCTCTCTCTCTATTACGCACACAATCTCTCTCTATTACGCGCACACTCTCTCTCTATTACGCACACACTCTCTCTCTATTACGCGCAAACTCTCTCTCTCTCTATTACGCACACAATCTCTCTCTATTACGCACACACTCTCTCTCTATTACGCACACACTCTCTCTCTATTACGCACAAACTCTCTCTCTCTCTATTACGCGCACACACACACACTCTCTCTCTATTACGCACACACTCTCTCTCTCTCTCTATTACGCACACACTCTCTCTCTCTCTATTACGCACACACAATCTCTCTCTATTACGCACACACTCTCTCTCTATTACGCACACACTCTCTCTCTATTACGCACACACTCTCTCTCTATTACGCGCACACTCTCTCTCTCTCTATTACGCGCACACTCTCTCTCTCTCTATTACGCACACAATCTCTCTCTATTACGCACACTCTCTATTACGCACACACTCTCTCTCTATTACGCACACACTCTCTCTCTATTACGCACAAACTCTCTCTCTCTCTATTACGCGCACACACACACTCTCTCTCTATTACGCACACACTCTCTCTCTCTCTATTACGCACACACAATCTCTCTCTATTACGCACACACTCTCTCTCTATTACGCGCACACTCTCTCTCTCTCTATTACGCGCACACTCTCTCTCTCTCTATTACGCACACAATCTCTCTCTATTACGCACACACTCTCTCTCTATTACGCACACACTCTCTCTCTATTACGCACACACTCTCTCTCTCTCTATTACGCGCACACACACACACTCTCTCTATTACGCACACACTCTCTCTCTCTCTATTACTCACACACAATCTCTCTCTATTACGCACACACTCTCTCTCTATTACGCACACACTCTCTCTCTCTTACGCGCGCGCACTCACTCTCTCTATTGCGCGCGCACTCTCTCTCTCTATTGCGCGCGCACTCTCTCTCTCTATTGCGCGCGCACTCTCTCTCTCTATTACGCACACACTCTCTCTCTATTACGCACACACTCTCTCTCTATTACGCACAAACTCTCTCTCTCTCTATTACGCGCACACTCTCTCTCTCTCTATTACGCACACAATCTCTCTCTATTACGCACACACAATCTCTCTCTATTACGCACACACTCTCTCTCTATTACGCACAAACTCTCTCTCTCTCTATTACGCGCACACTCTCTCTCTCTCTATTACGCACACAATCTCTCTCTATTACGCACACACTCTCTCTCTATTACGCACACACTCTCTCTCTATTACGCACAAACTCTCTCTCTCTCTATTACGCGCACACACACACACTCTCTCTCTATTACGCACACACTCTCTCTCTATTACGCACACACTCTCTCTCTATTACGCACACACTCTCTCTCTCTCTATTACGCGCACACTCTCTCTCTCTATTACGCACACAATCTCTCTCTATTACGCACACACTCTCTCTCTATTACGCACACACTCTCTCTCTATTACGCACACACTCTCTCTCTATTACGCACACACTCTCTCTCTATTACGCACAAACTCTCTCTCTCTCTATTACGCGCACACACACACTCTCTCTCTATTACGCACACACTCTCTCTCTCTCTCTATTACGCACACACAATCTCTCTCTATTACGCACACACTCTCTCTCTATTACGCACACACTCTCTCTCTATTACGCGCACACTCTCTCTCTATTACGCGCACACTCTCTCTCTCTATTACGCGCACACTCTCTCTCTATTACGCACACACTCTCTCTCTATTACGCACAAACTCTCTCTCTCTCTATTACGCGCACACACACACACACTCTCTCTCTATTACGCACACACTCTCTCTCTATTTCTCACACACAATCTCTCTCTATTACGCACACACTCTCTCTCTATTACGCACACACTCTCACTCTCTATCGCGCGCTCTCACTCTCTATCGCGCGCGCGCTCTCACTCTCTATCGCGCGCTCTCACTCTCTATCGCGCGCGCACTCTCTCTCTCTATTGCGCGCGCACTCTCTCTCTCTATTGCGCGCGCACTCTCTCTCTCTATTGCGCGCGCACTCTCTCTCTATTACGCACAAACTCTCTCTCTCTCTATTACGCGCACACTCTCTCTCTCTCTATTACGCACACAATCTCTCTCTATTACGCACACACAATCTCTCTCTATTACGCACACACTCTCTCTCTATTAAGCACAAACTCTCTCTCTCTCTCTATTACGCGCACACACACACTCTCTCTCTATTACGCACACACTCTCTCTCTCTCTATTACGCACACACAATCTCTCTCTATTACGCACACACTCTCTCTCTATTACGCACACACTCTCTCTCTATTACGCACACACTCTCTCTCTATTACGCACACACTCTCTCTCTATTACGCACACACTCTCTCTCTATTACGCGCAAACTCTCTCTCTCTATTACGCGCACACTCTCTCTCTCTCTATTACGCACACAATCTCTCTCTATTACGCACACACTCTCTCTCTATTACGCACACACTCTCTCTCTATTACGCACAAACTCTCTCTCTCTCTATTACGCGCACACACACACACTCTCTCTCTATTACGCGCACACTCTCTCTCTCTATTACGCGCACACACACACACACTCTCTCTATTACGCACACACTCTCTCTCTCTCTATTACGCACACACAATCTCTCTCTATTACGCACACACTCTCTCTCTATTACGCACACACTCTTTCTCTCTTCCGCGCGCGCACTCACTCTCTCTATTGCGCGCGCACTCTCTCTCTCTATTGCGCGCGCACTCTCTCTCTCTATTGCGCGCGCACTCTCTCTCTATTGCGCGCGCACTCTCTCTCTCTATTACGCACGCACTCTCTCTCTATTACGCACACACTCTCTCTCTATTACGCACAAACTCTCTCTCTCTCTATTACGCGCACACTCTCTCTCTCTCTATTACGCACACAATCTCTCTCTATTACGCACACACAATCTCTCTCTATTACGCACACACTCTCTCTCTATTACGCACAAACTCTCTCTCTCTCTATTACGCGCACACTCTCTCTCTCTCTATTACGCGCACACTCTCTCTCTCTATTACGCGCACACTCTCTCTCTCTATTACGCACACAATCTCTCTCTAGTACGCACACAATCTCTCTCTAGTACGCACACACTCTCTCTCTATTACGCACACACTCTCTCTCTATTACGCACAAACTCTCTCTCTCTCTATTACGCGCACACACACACACTCTCTCTCTATTACGCACACACTCTCTCTCTCTCTATTACGCACACACACTCTCTCTCTATTACGCACACACTCTCTCTCTATTACGCACAAACTCTCTCTCTCTCTATTACGCGCACACACACACTCTCTCTATTACGCACACACTCTCTCTCTCTCTATTACGCACACACAATCTCTCTCTATTACGCACACAATCTCTCTCTATTACGCACACACTCTCTCTCTCTCTATTACGCACACAATCTCTCTCTATTACGCACACACTCTCTCTCTATTACGCACACACTCTCTCTCTATTACGCACAAACTCTCTCTCTCTCTATTACGCGCACACACACACACTCTCTCTCTATTACGCGCACACTCTCTCTCTCTCTATTACGCGCACACACACACACTCTCTCTCTATTACGCACACACTCTCTCTCTCTATTACGCACACACAATCTCTCTCTATTACGCACACACTCTCTCTCTATTACGCACACACTCTCTCTCTCTTACGCGCGCGCACTCACTCTCTCTATTGCGCGCGCACTCTCTCTCTCTATTACGCACGCACTCTCTCTCTATTACGCACACACTCTCTCTCTATTACGCACAAACTCTCTCTCTCTCTATTACGCGCACACTCTCTCTCTCTCTATTACGCACACAATCTCTCTCTATTACGCACACACAATCTCTCTCTATTACGCACACACTCTCTCTCTATTACGCACAAACTCTCTCTCTCTCTATTACGCGCACACTCTCTCTCTCTCTATTACGCGCACACTCTCTCTCTCTATTACGCGCACACTCTCTCTCTCTATTACGCACACAATCTCTCTCTAGTACGCACACACTCTCTCTCTATTACGCACACACTCTCTCTCTATTACGCACAAACTCTCTCTCTCTCTATTACGCGCACACACACACACTCTCTCTCTATTACGCACACACTCTCTCTCTCTCTATTACGCACACACACTCTCTCTCTATTACGCACACACTCTCTCTCTATTACGCACAAACTCTCTCTCTCTCTATTACGCGCACACACACACTCTCTCTCTATTACGCACACACTCTCTCTCTCTCTATTACGCACACACAATCTCTCTCTATTACGCACACACTCTCTCTCTATTACGCACACACTCTCTCTCTATTACGCACACACTCTCTCTCTATTACGCGCAAACTCTCTCTCTCTCTATTACGCACACACTCTCTCTCTCTCTATTACGCACACAATCTCTCTCTATTACGCACACACTCTCTCTCTATTACGCACACACTCTCTCTCTATTACGCACAAACTCTCTCTCTCTCTATTACGCGCACACACACACACTCTCTCTCTATTACGCGCACACTCTCTCTCTCTCTATTACGCGCACACACACACACTCTCTCTCTATTACGCACACACTCTCTCTCTCTATTACGCACACACAATCTCTCTCTATTACGCACACACTCTCTATTACGCACACACTCTCTCTCTCTTACGCGCGCGCACTCACTCTCTCTATTGCGCGCGCACTCTCTCTCTCTATTGCGCGCGCACTCTCTCTCTATTGCGCGCGCACTCACTCTCTCTATTGCGCGCGCACTCTCTCTCTCTATTGCGCGCGCACTCTCTCTCTATTACGCGCACACTCTCTCTCTCTCTATTACGCGCACACACACACTCTCTCTCTATTACGCACACACTCTCTCTCTCTATTACGCACACACAATCTCTCTCTATTACGCACACACTCTCTCTCTATTACGCACACACTCTCTCTCTATTACGCACACACTCTCTCTATTACGCGCAAACTCTCTCTCTCTCTATTACGCGCACACTCTCTCTCTCTCTATTACGCGCACACTCTCTCTCTCTCTATTACGCGCACAATCTCTCTCTATTACGCGCACACTCTCTCTCTATTACGCGCAAACTCTCTCTCTCTCTATTACGCGCACACTCTCTCTCTCTCTATTACGCGCACAATCTCTCTCTATTACGCGCACACTCTCTCTCTTACGCACACGCACTCTCTCTCTCTTACGCGCGCGCACTCTCTTACGCGCGCTCACTCTCTCTCCCTTACGCGCGCGCACTCTCTCTCTTACGCGCACACACACACTCTCTTACGCGCGCGCACTCTCTCTATTACGCGCACACACACACACTCTCTCTCTATTACGCACACACTCTCTCTCTCTCTATTACGCACACACAATCTCTCTCTATTACGCACACACTCTCTCTCTATTACGCACACACTCTCTCTCTATTACGCGCAAACTCTCTCTCTCTCTATTACGCGCACTCTCTCTCTCTATTACGCGCACATTCATCTCTATTACGCACACACTCTCTCTCTATTACGCGCAAACTCTCTCTCTCTCTATTACGCGCACACTCTCTCTCTCTCTATTACGCGCACAATCTCTCTCTATTACGCGCACACTCTCTCTCTATTACGCACAAACTCTCTCTCTCTCTATTACGCGCACACTCTCTCTCTCTCTATTACGCGCACACTCTCTCTCTCTCTATTACGCGCACACTCTCTCTCTCTCTATTACGCGCACACTCTCTCTCTCTATTACGCACACACTCTCTCTCTATTACGCACACACTCTCTCTCTATTACGCACACACTCTCTCTCTATTACGCACACACTCTCTCTCTATTACGCACACACTCTCTCTCTATTACGCACACACTCTCTCTCTATTACGCACACACTCTCTCTCTATTACGCACACACTCTCTCTCTATTACGCACACACTCTCTCTCTATTACGCACACACTCTCTCTCTCTCTATTACGCGCACACTCTCTCTCTCTCTATTACGCGCACACTCTCTCTCTCTCTATTACGCACACAATCTCTCTCTATTACGCACACACTCTCTCTCTATTACGCACACACTCTCTCTCTATTACGCACACACTCTCTCTCTATTACGCACACACTCTCTCTCTATTACGCGCAAACTCTCTCTCTATTACGCGCAAACTCTCTCTCTCTATTACGCGCACACTCTCTCTCTCTCTATTACGCGCACACTCTCTCTCTCTCTATTACGCGCACACTCTCTCTCTCTCTATTACGCACACAATCTCTCTCTATTACGCACACACTCTCTCTCTATTACGCACACACTCTCTCTCTATTACGCACACACTCTCTCTCTATTACGCGCACACTCTCTCTCTATTACGCGCACACTCTCTCTCTCTCTATTACGCGCACACTCTCTCTCTCTATTACGCGCACAATCTCTCGCTATTACGCGCACACTCTCTCTCTATTACGCGCACACTCTCTCTCTATTACGCGCAAACTCTCTCTCTCTCTATTACGCGCGCGCACTCTCTCTCTATTGCGCGCGCACTCTCTCTATTGCGCGCGCACTCTCTCTATTGCGCGCGCACTCTCTCTCTCTATTACGCACGCACTCTCTCTCTCTATTACGCACACACTCTCTCTCAATTACGCACACACTCTCTCTCTCTCTATTACGCACACACACACACTCTCTCTCTATTACGCACACACTCGCTCTCTATTACGCGCACACACACACTCTCTCTATTACGCACACACTCTCTCTCTCTCTATTACGCACACACAATCTCTCTATTACGCACACACTCTCTCTCTATTACGCGCAAACTCTCTCTCTATTACGCGCAAACTCTCGCTCTCTCTATTACGCGCGCGCTCTCTCTCTCTCTCTTACGCGCGCGCACTCTCTCTCTCTTACGCGCGCGCACTCTCTCTCTCTTACGCGCGCGCACTCTCTCTCTCTTACGCGCGCGCACTCTCTCTCTCTTACGCGCGCGCACTCTCTCTCTCTTACGCGCGCGCACTCTCTCTCTCTTACGCGCGCGCACTCTCTCTCTCTTACGCGCGCGCACTCTCTCTCTCTTACGCGCGCGCACTCTCTCTCTCTTACGCGCGCGCACTCTCTCTCTCTTACGCGCGCGCACTCTCTCTCTCTTACGCGCGCGCACTCTCTCTCTCTTACGCGCGCGCACTCTCTCTCTCTTACGCGCGCGCACTCTCTCTCTCTTACGCGCGCGCACTCTCTCTCTCTTACGCGCGCGCACTCTCTCTCTCTTACGCGCGCGCACTCTCTCTCTCTTACGCGCGCGCACTCTCTCTCTCTTACGCGCGCGCACTCTCTCTCTCTTACGCGCGCGCACTCTCTCTCTCTTACGCGCGCGCACTCTCTCTCTCTTACGCGCGCGCACTCTCTCTCTCTTACGCGCGCGCACTCTCTCTCTCTTACGCGCGCGCACTCTCTCTCTCTTACGCGCGCGCACTCTCTCTCTCTTACGCGCGCGCACTCTCTCTCTCTTACGCGCGCGCACTCTCTCTTACGCGCGCGCACTCTCTCTCTCTTACGCGCGCGCACTCTCTCTCTTACGCGCGCGCACTCTCTCTCTTACGCGCGCGCACTCTCTCTCTCTTACGCGCGCGCACTCTCTCTCTTACACGCGCGCACTCTCTCTCTCTTACGCGCGCGCACTCTCTCTCTCTTACGCGCGCGCACTCTCTCTCTCTTACGCGCGCGCACTCTCTCTCTCTTACGCGCGCGCACTCTCTCTCTCTCTTACGCGCGCGCACTCTCTCTCTCTATTGCGCGCGCACTCTCTCTCTATTACGCACGCACTCTCTCTCTATTACGCACAAACTCTCTCTCTCTCTATTACGCACACACACACACACTCTCTCTCTATTACGCACACACTCTCTCTCTCTCTATTACGCACACACAATCTCTCTCTATTACGCACAAACTCTCTCTCTCTCTATTACGCGCACACTCTCTCTCTCTATTACGCGCACACTCTCTCTCTCTATTACGCACACAATCTCTCTCTATTACGCGCACACTCTCTCTCTATTACGCACACACTCTCTCTCTATTACGCGCAAACTCTCTCTCTCTCTATTACGCGCACAATCTCTCTCTATTACGCACACACTCTCTCTCTATTACGCACACACTCTCTCTCTATTACGCACACACTCTCTCTCTATTACGCACAAACTCTCTCTCTCTCTATTACGCGCACACACACACACTCTCTCTCTATTACGCACACACTCTCTCTCTCTCTATTACGCACACACAATCTCTCTCTATTACGCACACACTCTCTCTCTATTACGCACACACTCTCTCTCTATTACGCACACACTCTCTCTCTCTATTACGCGCACACTCTCTCTCTCTCTATTACGCGCACACTCTCTCTCTCTCTATTACGCACACAATCTCTCTCTATTACGCACACACTCTCTCTCTATTACGCACACACTCTCTCTCTATTACGCACAAACTCTCTCTCTCTCTATTACGCGCACACACACACACTCTCTCTCTATTACGCACACACTCTCTCTCTCTCTATTACGCACACACAATCTCTCTCTATTACGCACACACTCTCTCTCTATTACGCGCACACTCTCTCTCTCTCTATTACGCGCACACTCTCTCTCTCTCTATTACGCACACAATCTCTCTCTATTACGCACACACTCTCTCTCTATTACGCACAAACTCTCTCTCTCTCTATTACGCGCACACACACACACACTCTCTCTCTATTACGCACACACTCTCTCTCTCTCTATTACTCACACACAATCTCTCTCTATTACGCACACACTCTCTCTCTATTACGCACGCGCACTCTCTCTCTCTTACGCGCGCGCACTCACTCTCTCTATTGCGCGCGCACTCTCTCTCTCTATTGCGCGCGCACTCTCTCTCTCTATTGCGCGCGCACTCTCTCTCTCTATTGCGCGCGCACTCTCTCTCTCTATTGCGCGCGCACTCTCTCTCTCTATTGCGCGCGCACTCTCTCTCTCTATTGCGCGCGCACTCTCTCTCTATTACGCACGCACTCTCTCTCTATTACGCACACACTCTCTCTCTATTACGCGCAAACTCTCTCTCTCTCTATTACGCGCACACTCTCTCTCTCTCTATTACGCACACAATCTCTCTCTATTACGCACACACAATCTCTCTCTATTACGCACACACTCTCTCTCTATTACGCGCAAACTCTCTCTCTCTCTATTACGCGCACACTCTCTCTCTCTCTATTACGCACACAATCTCTCTCTATTACGCACACACAATCTCTCTCTATTACGCACACACTCTCTCTCTATTACGCACAAACTCTCTCTCTCTATTGCGCGCGCACTCTCTCTCTCTATTACGCACGCACTCTCTCTCTCTATTACGCACACACTCTCTCTCTATTACGCACAAACTCTCTCTCTCTCTATTACGCACACACACACACTCTCTCTCTATTACGCACACACTCGCTCTCTATTACGCGCACGAACTCTCTCTCTCTCTATTACGCGCACACACACACACTCTCTCTATTACGCATACACTCTCTCTCTCTCTATTACGCACACACAATCTCTCTATTACGCGCAAACTCTCTCTCTATTACGCGCAAACTCTCGCTCTCTCTATTACGCGCGCGCTCTCTCTCTCTCTATTACGCGCGCGCACTCTCTCTCTCTTACGCGCGCGCACTCTCTCTCTCTTACGCGCGCGCACTCTCTCTCTCTTACGCGCGCGCACTCTCTCTCTCTTACGCGCGCGCACTCTCTCTCTCTTACGCGCGCGCACTCTCTCTCTCTTACGCGCGCGCACTCTCTCTCTCTTACGCGCGCGCACTCTCTCTCTCTTACGCGCGCGCACTCTCTCTCTCTTACGCGCGCGCACTCTCTCTCTCTTACGCGCGCGCACTCTCTCTCTCTTACGCGCGCGCACTCTCTCTCTCTTACGCGCGCGCACTCTCTCTCTCTTACGCGCGCGCACTCTCTCTCTCTTACGCGCGCGCACTCTCTCTCTCTTACGCGCGCGCACTCTCTCTCTCTTACGCGCGCGCACTCTCTCTCTCTTACGCGCGCGCACTCTCTCTCTCTTACGCGCGCGCACTCTCTCTCTCTTACGCGCGCGCACTCTCTCTCTCTTACGCGCGCGCACTCTCTCTCTCTTACGCGCGCGCACTCTCTCTCTCTTACGCGCGCGCACTCTCTCTCTCTTACGCGCGCGCACTCTCTCTCTCTTACGCGCGCGCACTCTCTCTCTCTTACGCGCGCGCACTCTCTCTCTCTTACGCGCGCGCACTCTCTCTCTCTTACGCGCGCGCACTCTCTCTCTCTTACGCGCGCGCACTCTCTCTCTCTTACGCGCGCGCACTCTCTCTCTCTTACGCGCGCGCACTCTCTCTCTCTTACGCGCGCGCACTCTCTCTCTCTTACGCGCGCGCACTCTCTCTCTCTTACGCGCGCGCACTCTCTCTCTCTTACGCGCGCGCACTCTCTCTCTCTTACGCGCGCGCACTCTCTCTCTCTTACGCGCGCGCACTCTCTCTCTCTTACGCGCGCGCACTCTCTCTCTCTTACGCGCGCGCACTCTCTCTCTCTTACGCGCGCGCACTCTCTCTCTCTTACGCGCGCGCACTCTCTCTCTCTTACGCGCGCGCACTCTCTCTCTCTTACGCGCGCGCACTCTCTCTCTCTTACGCGCGCGCACTCTCTCTCTCTTACGCGCGCGCACTCTCTCTCTCTTACGCGCGCGCACTCTCTCTCTCTTACGCGCGCGCACTCTCTCTCTCTTACGCGCGCGCACTCTCTCTCTCTTACGCGCGCGCACTCTCTCTCTCTTACGCGCGCGCACTCTCTCTCTCTTACGCGCGCGCACTCTCTCTCTCTTACGCGCGCGCACTCTCTCTCTCTTACGCGCGCGCACTCTCTCTCTCTTACGCGCGCGCACTCTCTCTCTCTTACGCGCGCGCACTCTCTCTCTCTTACGCGCGCGCACTCTCTCTCTTACGCGCGCGCACTCTCTCTCTCTTACGCGCGCGCACTCTCTCTCTCTTACGCGCGCGCACTCTCTCTCTCTCTTACGCGCGCGCACTCTCTCTCTCTATTGCGCGCGCACTCTCTCTCTATTACGCACGCACTCTCTCTCTATTACGCACAAACTCTCTCTCTCTCTATTACGCACACACACACACACTCTCTCTCTATTACGCACACACTCTCTCTCTCTCTATTACGCACACACAATCTCTCTCTATTACGCACAAACTCTCTCTCTCTCTATTACGCGCACACTCTCTCTCTCTCTCTATTACGCGCACACTCTCTCTCTCTCTATTACGCACACAATCTCTCTCTATTACGCGCACACTCTCTCTCTATTACGCACACTCTCTCTCTATTACGCACACACTCTCTCTCTATTACGCGCAAACTCTCTCTCTCTCTATTACGCACACAATCTCTCTCTATTACGCACACACTCTCTCTCTATTACGCACACACTCTCTCTCTATTACGCACAAACTCTCTCTCTCTCTATTACGCGCACACACACACACTCTTTCTCTATTACGCACACACTCTCTCTCTCTCTATTACGCACACACAATCTCTCTCTATTACGCACACACTCTCTCTCTATTACGCACACACTCTCTCTATTACGCACACACTCTCTCTCTCTCTATTACGCGCACACTCTCTCTCTCTCTCTCTATTACGCGCACACTCTCTCTCTCTCTATTACGCACACAATCTCTCTCTATTACGCACACACTCTCTCTCTATTACGCACACACTCTCTCTCTATTACGCACAAACTCTCTCTCTCTCTATTACGCGCACACACACACACTCTCTCTCTATTACGCACACACTCTCTCTCTCTCTATTACGCACACACAATCTCTCTCTATTACGCACACACTCTCTCTCTATTACGCGCACACTCTCTCTCTCTCTATTACGCGCACACTCTCTCTCTCTCTATTACGCACACAATCTCTCTCTATTACGCACACACTCTCTCTCTATTACGCACACACTCTCTCTCTATTACGCACAAACTCTCTCTCTCTCTATTACGCGCACACACACACACACTCTCTCTCTATTACGCACACTCTCTCTCTCTCTATTACTCACACACAATCTCTCTCTATTACGCACACACTCTCTCTCTATTACGCACACACTCTCTCTCTCTTACGCGCGCGCACTCTCTCTCTATTGCGCGCGCACTCTCTCTCTCTATTGCGCGCGCACTCTCTCTCTATTACGCACGCACTCTCTCTCTATTACGCACACACTCTCTCTCTATTACGCACAAACTCTCTCTCTCTCTATTACGCGCACACTCTCTCTCTCTCTATTACGCACACAATCTCTCTCTATTACGCACACACAATCTCTCTCTATTACGCACACACTCTCTCTCTATTACGCACAAACTCTCTCTCTCTCTATTACGCGCACACTCTCTCTCTCTCTATTACGCACACAATCTCTCTCTATTACGCACACACTCTCTCTCTATTACGCACACACTCTCTCTCTATTACGCACAAACTCTCTCTCTATTACGCGCACACACACACACTCTCTCTCTATTACGCACACACTCTCTCTCTATTACGCACACACTCTCTCTCTATTACGCACACACTCTCTCTCTATTACGCACACACTCTCTCTCTCTCTATTACGCGCACACTCTCTCTCTCTCTATTACGCACACAATCTCTCTCTATTACGCACACACTCTCTCTCTATTACGCACACACTCTCTCTCTATTACGCACAAACTCTCTCTCTCTCTATTACGCGCACACACACACACACTCTCTCTCTATTACGCACACACTCTCTCTCTCTCTATTACTCACACACAATCTCTCTCTATTACGCACACACTCTCTCTCTATTACGCACGCGCACTCTCTCTCTCTTACGCGCGCGCACTCTCTCTCTCTATTGCGCGCGCACTCTCTCTCTCTATTGCGCGCGCACTCTCTCTCTCTATTGCGCGCGCACTCTCTCTCTCTATTGCGCGCGCACTCTCTCTCTCTATTGCGCGCGCACTCTCTCTCTCTATTGCGCGCGCACTCTCTCTCTCTATTGCGCGCGCACTCTCTCTCTCTATTACGCACGCACTCTCTCTCTATTACGCACACACTCTCTCTCTCTCTATTACGCGCACTCTCTCTCTCTCTATTACGCACACAATCTCTCTCTATTACGCACACACAATCTCTCTCTATTACGCACACACTCTCTCTCTATTAAGCACAAACTCTCTCTCTCTCTATTACGCGCACACTCTCTCTCTATTACGCACACAATCTCTCTCTATTACGCACACACTCTCTCTCTATTACGCACACACTCTCTCTCTATTACGCACAAACTCTCTCTGTCTCTATTACGCGCACACACACACACTCTCTCTCTATTACGCACACACTCTCTCTCTCTCTATTACGCACACACAATCTCTCTCTATTACGCACACACTCTCTCTCTATTACGCACACACTCTCTCTCTATTACGCACACACTCTCTCTCTATTACGCGCAAACTCTCTCTCTCTCTTACGCGCACACTCTCTCTCTCTCTATTACGCACACAATCTCTCTCTATTACGCACACACTCTCTCTCTATTACGCACACACTCTCTCTCTATTACGCACAAACTCTCTCTCTCTCTATTACGCGCACACACACACACTCTCTCTCTATTACGCGCACACTCTCTCTCTCTCTATTACGCGCACACACACACACACTCTCTCTCTATTACGCACACACTCTCTCTCTCTCTATTACGCACACACAATCTCTCTCTATTACGCACACACTCTCTCTCTATTACGCACGCGCACTCTCTCTCTCTTACGCGCGCGCACTCACTCTCTCTATTGCGCGCGCACTCTCTCTCTATTGCGCGCGCACTCTCTCTCTCTATTGCGCGCGCACTCTCTCTCTCTATTGCGCGCGCACTCTCTCTCTCTATTACGCACGCACTCTCTCTCTATTACGCACACACTCTCTCTCTATTACGCACAAAGTCTCTCTCTCTCTATTACGCGCACACTCTCTCTCTCTCTATTACGCACACAATCTCTCTCTATTACGCACACACAATCTCTCTCTATTACGCACACACTCTCTCTCTATTACGCACAAACTCTCTCTCTCTATTACGCGCACACTCTCTCTCTCTCTATTACGCGCACACTCTCTCTCTCTATTACGCACACACTCTCTCTCTATTACGCACAAACTCTCTCTCTCTATTACGCGCACACTCTCTCTCTCTCTATTACGCACACACTCTCTCTCTATTACGCACAAAATCTCTCTCTCTCTATTACGCGCACACACACACACTCTCTCTCTATTACGCACACACTCTCTCTCTCTCTATTACGCACACACACTCTCTCTCTATTACGCACACACTCTCTCTCTATTACGCACAAACTCTCTCTCTCTCTATTACGCGCACACACACACTCTCTATTACGCACACACTCTCTCTCTCTCTATTACGCACACACAATCTCTCTCTATTACGCACACACTCTCTCTCTATTACGCACACACTCTCTCTCTATTACGCGCAAACTCTCTCTCTCTCTATTACGCGCACACTCTCTCTCTCTCTATTACGCACACACTCTCTCTCTCTCTATTACGCACACAATCTCTCTCTATTACGCACACACTCTCTCTCTATTACGCACACACTCTCTCTCTATTACGCACACACTCTCTCTCTATTACGCGCACACTCTCTCTCTATTACGCGCACACTCTCTCTCTATTACGCGCACACTCTCTCTCTATTACGCACACACTCTCTCTCTATTACGCACACACTCTCCCTCTTTTACGCACAAACTCTCTCTCTCTCTATTACGCGCACACACACACACTCTCTCTCTATTACGCACACACTCTCTCTCTCTCTATTACGCACACACAATCTCTCTCTCTATTACGCACACACAATCTCTCTCTATTACGCACACACTCTCTCTCTATTACGCACACACTCTCTCTCTATTACGCACACACTCTCTCTCTATTACGCACACTCTCTCTCTCTTACGCGCGCGCACTCACTCTCTCTATTGCGCGCGCACTCACTCTCTCTATTGCGCGCGCACTCACTCTCTCTATTGCGCGCGCACTCTCTCTCTCTATTGCGCGCGCACTCTCTCTCTCTATTGCGCGCGCACTCTCTCTCTCTATTGCGCGCGCACTCTCTCTCTCTATTGCGCGCGCACTCTCTCTCTCTATTACGCACGCACTCTCTCTCTATTACGCACGCACTCTCTCTCTATTACGCACGCACTCTCTCTCTATTACGCGCAAACTCTCTCTCTCTCTATTACGCGCACACTCTCTCTCTCTCTATTACGCACACAATCTCTCTCTATTACGCACACACAATCTCTCTCTATTACGCACACACTCTCTCTCTATTACGCACAAACTCTCTCTCTCTCTATTACGCGCGCACTCTCTCTCTCTCTATTACGCGCGCACTCTCTCTCTCTCTATTACGCACACAATCTCTCTCTATTACGCACACACTCTCTCTCTATTACGCACACACTCTCTCTCTATTACGCACACACTCTCTCTCTCTCTATTACGCGCACACACACACACTCTCTCTCTATTACGCACACACTCTCTCTCTCTCTATTACGCACACACAATCTCTCTCTATTACGCGCACACTCTCTCTCTCTATTACGCGCACACTCTCTCTCTATTACGCGCAAACTCTCTCTCTCTCTATTACGCGCGCGCACTCTCTCTCTCTTACGCGCGCGCACTCTCTCTCTCTTACGCGCGCGCACTCTCTCTCTCTTACGCGCGCGCACTCTCTCTCTCGTACGCGCGCGCACTCTCTCTCTCTTACGCGCGCGCACTCTCTCTCTCTTACGCGCGCGCACTCTCTCTCTCTTACGCGCGCGCACTCTCTCTCTCTTACGCGCGCGCACTCTCTCTCTTACGCGCGCGCACTCTCTCTCTCTTACGCGCGCGCACTCTCTCTCTCTTACGCGCGCGCACTCTCTCTCTCTTACGCGCGCGCACTCTCTCTCTCTCTCTTACGCGCGCGCACTCACTCTCTCTATTGCGCGCGCACTCTCTCTCTCTATTGCGCGCGCACTCTCTCTCTCTATTACGCACGCACTCTCTCTCTATTACGCACAAACTCTCTCTCTCTCTATTACGCGCACACTCTCTCTCTCTCTATTACGCACACAATCTCTCTCTATTACGCACACACAATCTCTCTCTATTACGCACACACTCTCTATTACGCACAAACTCTCTCTCTCTCTATTACGCGCACACTCTCTCTCTCTATTACGCGCACACTCTCTCTCTCTATTACTCACACAATCTCTCTCTATTACGCACACACTCTCTCTCTATTACGCACACACTCTCTCTCTATTACGCACACACTCTCTCTCTATTACGCACAAACTCTCTCTCTCTCTATTACGCGCACACACACACACTCTCTCTCTATTACGCACACACTCTCTCTCTCTCTATTACGCACACACAATCTCTCTCTATTACGCACACACTCTCTCTCTATTACGCGCAAACTCTCTCTCTCTCTATTACGCGCACACTCTCTCTCTCTCTATTACGCACACAATCTCTCTCTATTACGCACACACTCTCTCTCTATTACGCACAAACTCTCTCTCTCTCTATTACGCGCACACACACACACTCTCTCTATTACGCGCACACTCTCTCTCTCTATTACGCGCACACACACACTCTCTCTCTATTACGCACACACTCTCTCTCTATTACGCACACACAATCTCTCTCTATTACGCACACACTCTCTCTCTATTACGCACACACTCTCTCTCTATTACGCGCAAACTCTCTCTCTCTCTATTACGCGCACACTCTCTCTCTCTCTATTACGCGCACACTCTCTCTCTCTCTATTACGCGCACACTCTCTCTCTCTCTATTACGCGCACAATCTCTCTCTATTACGCGCACACTCTCTCTCTATTACGCACACACTCTCTCTCTATTACGCGCAAACTCTCTCTATTACGCGCACACTCTCTCTCTCTATTACGCGCACAATCTCTCTCTATTATGCGCACACTCTCTATTACGCGCACACTCTCTCTCTATTACGCGCACACTCTCTCTCTATTACGCGCACACTCTCTCTCTATTACGCGCACACTCTCTCTCTATTACGCGCAAACTCTCTCTCTCTCTATTACGCGCACACTCTCTCAATCTATTACGCGCACAATCTCTCGCTATTACGCGCACACTCTCTCTCTATTACGCGCACACTCTCTATTACGCGCAAACTCTCTCTCTCTCTATTACGCGCGCGCACTCTCTCTCTCTATTGCGCGCGCACTCTCTCTCTATTGCGCGCGCACTCTCTCTCTCTATTGCGCGCGCACTCTCTCTCTCTATTACGCACGCACTCTCTCTCTCTATTACGCACACACTCTCTCTCTATTACGCACAAACTCTCTCTCTCTATTACGCGCACACACACACTCTCTCTCTATTACGCACACACTCTCTCTCTATTACGCGCACAAACTCTCTCTCTCTCTATTACGCGCACACACACACACTCTCTCTATTACGCACACACTCTCTCTCTCTCTATTACGCACACACAATCTCTCTATTACGCACACACTCTCTCTCTATTACGCGCAAACTCTCTCTCTATTACGCGCAAACTCTCGCTCTCTCTATTACGCGCGCGCTCTCTCTCTCTTACGCGCGCGCACTCTCTCTCTCTTACGCGCGCGCACTCTCTCTCTCTTACGCGCGCGCACTCTCTCTCTTACGCGCGCGCACTCTCTCTCTCTTACGCGCGCGCAGTCTCTCTCTTACGCGCGCGCACTCTCTCTCTTACGCGCGCGCACTCTCTCTCTCTTACGCGCGCGCACTCTCTCTCTCTTACGCGCGCGCACTCTCTCTCTCTCTTACGCGCGCGCACTCTCTCTCTCTATTGCGCGCGCACTCTCTCTCTCTATTACGCACGCACTCTCTCTCTCTATTACGCACACACTCTCTCTCTATTACGCACAAACTCTCTCTCTCTCTATTACGCACACACACACACACTCTCTCTCTATTACGCACACACTCTCTCTCTCTCTATTACGCGCACACTCTCTCTCTCTCTATTACGCGCACACTCTCTCTCTCTATTACGCACACAATCACTCTCTATTACGCGCACACTCTCTCTCTATTACGCACACACTCTCTCTCTATTACGCGCAAACTCTCTCTCTCTCTATTACGCACACAATCTCTCTCTATTACGCACACACTCTCTCTCTATTACGCACACACTCTCTCTCTATTACGCACAAACTCTCTCTCTCTCTATTACGCGCACACACACACACTCTCTCTCTATTACGCACACACTCTCTCTCTCTCTATTACGCACACACAATCTCTCTCTATTACGCACACACTCTCTCTCTATTACGCACACACTCTCTCTCTCTCTATTACGCGCACACTCTCTCTCTCTCTATTACGCACACAATCTCTCTCTATTACGCACACACTCTCTCTCTATTACGCACACACTCTCTCTCTATTACGCACAAACTCTCTCTCTCTATTACGCGCACACACACACACTCTCTCTCTATTACGCACACACTCTCTCTCTCTCTATTACGCACACACAATCTCTCTCTATTACGCACACACTCTCTCTCTATTACGCGCACACTCTCTCTCTCTCTATTACGCGCACACTCTCTCTCTCTCTATTACGCACACACTCTCTCTCTATTACGCACACACTCTCTCTCTATTACGCACACACTCTCTCTCTCTCTATTACGCGCACACACACACACTCTCTCTCTATTACGCACACACTCTCTCTCTCTCTATTACTCACACACAATCTCTCTCTATTACGCACACACTCTCTCTCTATTACGCACACACTCTCTCTCTCTTACGCGCGCGCACTCACTCTCTCTATTGCGCGCGCACTCTCTCTCTCTATTGCGCGCGCACTCTCTCTCTCTATTGCGCGCGCACTCTCTCTCTATTGCGCGCGCACTCTCTCTCTCTATTACGCACGCACTCTCTCTCTATTACGCACACACTCTCTCTCTATTACGCACAAACTCTCTCTCTCTCTATTACGCGCACACTCTCTCTCTCTCTATTACGCACACAATCTCTCTCTATTACGCACACACAATCTCTCTCTATTACGCACACACTCTCTCTCTATTACGCACAAACTCTCTCTCTCTCTATTACGCGCACACTCTCTCTCTCTCTATTACGCACACAATCTCTCTCTATTACGCACACACTCTCTCTCTATTACGCACACACTCTCTCTCTATTACGCACAAACTCTCTCTCTCTCTATTACGCGCACACACACACACTCTCTCTCTATTACGCACACACTCTCTCTCTATTACGCACACACTCTCTCTCTATTACGCACACACTCTCTCTCTCTCTATTACGCGCACACTCTCTCTCTCTATTACGCACACAATCTCTCTCTATTACGCACACACTCTCTCTCTATTACGCACACACTCTCTATTACGCACAAACTCTCTCTCTCTCTATTACGCGCACACACACACACTCTCTCTCTATTACGCACACACTCTCTCTCTCTCTATTACGCACACACAATCTCTCTCTATTACGCACACACTCTCTCTCTATTACGCACACACTCTCTCTATTACGCGCACACTCTCTCTCTCTCTATTACGCACACAATCTCTCTCTATTACGCACACACTCTCTCTCTATTACGCACACACTCTCTCTCTATTACGCACACACTCTCTCTCTATTACGCACACACTCTCTCTCTCTATTACGCACAAACTCTCTCTCTCTCTATTACGCGCACACACACACACACTCTCTCTCTATTACGCACACACTCTCTCTCTCTCTATTACTCACACACAATCTCTCTCTATTACGCACACACTCTCTCTCTATTACGCACACTCTCTCTCTTACGCGCGCGCACTCACTCTCTCTATTGCGCGCGCACTCTCTCTCTCTATTGCGCGCGCACTCTCTTTCTCTATTGCGCGCGCACTCTCTCTCTCTATTGCGCGCGCACTCTCTCTCTCTATTACGCACGCACTCTCTCTCTATTACGCACACACTCTCTCTCTATTACGCACAAACTCTCTCTCTCTCTATTACGCGCACACTCTCTCTCTCTCTATTACGCACACAATCTCTCTCTATTACGCACACACAATCTCTCTCTATTACGCACACACTCTCTCTCTATTAAGCACAAACTCTCTCTCTCTCTATTACGCGCACACTCTCTCTCTCTCTATTACGCACACAATCTCTCTCTATTACGCACACACTCTCTCTCTATTACGCACACACTCTCTCTCTATTACGCACAAACTCTCTCTCTCTCTATTACGCGCACACACACACACTCTCTCTCTATTACGCACACACTCTCTCTCTCTCTATTACGCACACACAATCTCTCTCTATTACGCACACACTCTCTCTCTATTACGCACACACTCTCTCTCTATTACGCACACACTCTCTCTCTATTACGCGCAAACTCTCTCTCTCTATTACGCGCACACTCTCTCTCTCTCTATTACGCACACAATCTCTCTCTATTACGCACACACTCTCTCTCTATTACGCACACACTCTCTCTCTATTACGCACACACTCTCTCTCTATTACGCACACACTCTCTCTCTATTACGCACACTCTCTCTCTCTATTACGCGCACACACACACACTCTCTCTATTACGCGCACACTCTCTCTCTCTATTACGCGCACACACACACACTCTCTCTCTATTACGCACACTCTCTCTCTCTATTACGCACACACAATCTCTCTCTATTACGCACACACTCTCTCTCTATTACGCACACACTCTCTCTCTCTTACGCGCGCGCACTCACTCTCTCTATTGCGCGCGCACTCTCTCTCTCTATTGCGCGCGCACTCTCTCTCTCTATTGCGCGCGCACTCTCTCTCTCTATTACGCACGCACTCTCTCTCTATTACGCACACACTCTCTCTCTATTACGCACAAACTCTCTCTCTCTCTATTACGCGCACACTCTCTCTCTCTCTATTACGCACACAATCTCTCTCTATTACGCACACACAATCTCTCTCTATTACGCACACACTCTCTCTCTATTACGCACAAACTCTCTCTCTCTCTATTACGCGCACACTCTCTCTCTCTCTATTACGCGCACACTCTCTCTCTCTATTACGCACACAATCTCTCTCTATTACGCACACACTCTCTCTCTATTACGCACACACTCTCTCTCTATTACGCACAAACTCTCTCTCTCTCTATTACGCGCACACACACACACTCTCTCTCTATTACGCACACACTCTCTCTCTCTCTATTACGCACACACACTCTCTCTCTATTACGCACAAACTCTCTCTCTCTCTATTACGCGCACACACACACTCTCTCTCTATTACGCACACACTCTCTCTCTCTCTATTACGCACACACAATCTCTCTCTATTACGCACACACTCTCTCTCTATTACGCACACACTCTCTCTCTATTACGCGCAAACTCTCTCTCTCTCTATTACGCGCACACTCTCTCTCTCTCTATTACGCACACAATCTCTCTCTATTACGCACACACTCTCTCTCTATTACGCACACACTCTCTCTCTATTACGCACACACACTCTCTCTCTATTACGCACAAACTCTCTCTCTCTCTATTACGCGCACACACACACACTCTCTCTCTATTACGCGCACACTCTCTCTCTCTCTATTACGCGCACACACACACACACTCTCTCTCTATTACGCACACACTCTCTCTCTCTATTACGCACACACAATCTCTCTCTATTACGCACACACTCTCTCTCTATTACGCACACACTCTCTCTCTCTTACGCGCGCGCACTCACTCTCTCTATTGCGCGCGCACTCTCTCTCTCTATTGCGCGCGCACTCTCTCTCTCTATTACGCACACACTCTCTCTCTCTATTACGCACACACTCTCTCTCTATTACGCACACACTCTCTCTCTATTACGCACACACTCTCTCTCTATTACGCACACACTCTCTCTCTATTACGCGCAAACTCTCTCTCTCTATTACGCGCACACTCTCTCTCTCTCTATTACGCACACAATCTCTCTCTATTACGCACACACAATCTCTCTCTATTACGCACACACTCTCTCTCTATTACGCACAAACTCTCTCTCTCTCTATTACGCGCACACTCTCTCTCTCTCTATTACGCGCACACTCTCTCTCTCTCTATTACGCACACAATCTCTCTCTATTACGCACACACTCTCTCTCTATTACGCACACACTCTCTCTCTATTACGCACACACTCTCTCTCTATTACGCACAAACTCTCTCTCTCTCTATTACGCGCACACACACACACTCTCTCTCTATTACGCACACACTCTCTCTCTCTCTATTACGCACACACAATCTCTCTCTACTACGCACACACTCTCTCTCTATTACGCACACACTCTCTCTCTATTACGCACACACTCTCTATTACGCGCAAACTCTCTCTCTCTCTATTACGCGCACACTCTCTCTCTCTCTATTACGCACACAATCTCTCTCTATTACGCACACACTCTCTCTCTCTCTATTACGCACACACTCTCTCTCTATTACGCACAAACTCTCTCTCTCTCTATTACGCGCACACACACACACTCTCTCTCTATTACGCGCACACTCTCTCTCTCTCTATTACGCGCACACACACACACTCTCTCTCTATTACGCACACTCTCTCTCTCTATTACGCACACACAATCTCTCTCTATTACGCACACACTCTCTCTCTATTACGCACACACTCTCTCTCTATTACGCGCAAACTCTCTCTCTCTATTACGCGCACACTCTCTCTCTCTCTATTACGCGCACACTCTCTCTCTCTATTACGCGCACACTCTCTCTCTCTATTACGCGCACAATCTCTCTCTATTACGCGCACACTCTCTCTCTATTACGCACACACTCTCTATTACGCGCAAACTCTATTACGCGCAAACTCTCTCTCTCTCTATTACGCGCACACTCTCTCTCTCTCTATTACGCGCACAATCTCTCTCTATTACGCGCACACTCTCTCTCTATTACGCACACACTCTCTATTACGCGCAAACTCTCTATTACGCGCAAACTCTCTCTCTCTCTATTACGCGCACACTCTCTCTCTCTCTATTACGCGCACAATCTCTCTCTATTACGCGCACACTCTCTCTATTACGCGCGCGCACTCTCTCTCTCTTACGCGCGCGCACTCTCTCTCTCTTACGCGCGCGCACTCTCTTACGCGCGCTCACTCTCTCTCTTACGCGCGCGCACTCTCTCTCTTACGCGCACACACACACTCTCTTACGCGCGCGCACTCTCTCTCTCTTACGCGCGCGCACTCTCTCTCTCTTACGCGCGCGCACTCTCTCTCTCTTACGCGCGCGCACTCTCTCTCTCTTACGCGCGCGCACTCTCTCTCTCTTACGCGCGCGCACTCTCTCTCTCTTACGCGCGCGCACTCTCTCTCTCTTACGCGCGCGCACTCTCTCTCTCTCTTACGCGCGCGCACTCTCTCTCTCTCTTACGCGCGCGCACTCTCTCTCTCTCTTACGCGCGCGCACTCTCTCTCTCTATTACGCGCGCACTCTCTCTCTATTACGCACAAACTCTCTCTCTCTCTATTACGCACACACACACACACTCTCTCTCTATTACGCACACACTCTCTCTCTCTCTTACGCGCGCGCACTCACTCTCTCTATTACGCGCGCACTCTCTCTCTCTATTGCGCGCGCACTCTCTCTCTCTATTGCGCACGCACTCTCTCTCTATTACGCACACACTCTCTCTCTAATACGCACAAACTCTCTCTCTCTCTATTACGCGCACACTCTCTCTCTCTCTATTACGCACACACAATCTCTCTCTATTACGCGCACACTCTCTCTCTATTACGCGCACACTCTCTCTCTATTACGCGCACACTCTCTCTCTCGATTACGCGCACACTCTCTCTCTCTATTACGCACACAATCTCTCTCTATTACGCACACACTCTCTCTCTATTACGCACACACTCTCTCTCTATTACGCACAAACTCTCTCTCTCTCTATTACGCGCACACTCTCTCTCTCTCTATTACGCACACAATCTCTCTCTATTACGCACACACAATCTCTCTCTATTACGCACACACTCTCTCTCTATTACGCACAAACTCTCTCTCTCTCTATTACGCGCACACTCTCTCTCTCTCTATTACGCACACAATCTCTCTCTATTACGCACACACTCTCTCTCTATTACGCACACACTCTCTCTCTATTACGCACAAACTCTCTCTCTCTCTATTACGCGCACACACACACACTCTCTCTCTATTACGCACACACTCTCTCTCTATTACGCACACACTCTCTCTATTACGCACACACTCTCTCTCTCTCTATTACGCGCACACTCTCTCTCTCTCTATTACGCACACAATCTCTCTCTATTACGCACACACTCTCTCTCTATTACGCACACACTCTCTATTACGCACAAACTCTCTCTCTCTCTATTACGCGCACACACACACACTCTCTCTCTATTACGCACACACTCTCTCTCTCTCTATTACGCACACACAATCTCTCTCTATTACGCACACACTCTCTCTCTATTACGCACACACTCTCTCTCTATTACGCGCACACTCACTCTCTCTCTATTACGCACACACTCTCTCTCTATTACGCACACACTCTCTCTCTATTACGCACACACTCTCTCTCTATTACGCACACACTCTCTCTCTCTATTACGCACAAACTCTCTCTCTCTCTATTACGCGCACACACACACACACTCTCTCTCTATTACGCACACACTCTCTCTCTCTCTATTACTCACACAATCTCTCTCTATTACGCACACACTCTCTCTCTATTACGCACACACTCTCTCTCTATTACGCACAAACTCTCTCTCTCTCTATTACGCGCACACACACACACTCTCTCTCTATTACGCGCACACTCTCTCTCTCTCTATTACGCGCACACACACACACTCTCTCTCTATTACGCACACACTCTCTCTCTCTATTACGCACACACAATCTCTCTCTATTACGCACACACTCTCTCTCTATTACGCACACACTCTCTCTCTCTTACGCGCGCGCACTCACTCTCACTATTGCGCGCGCACTCTCTCTCTCTATTGCGCGCGCACTCTCTCTCTCTATTACGCACACACTCTCTCTCTCTATTACGCACACACTCTCTCTCTATTACGCACACACTCTCTCTCTATTACGCACACACTCTCTCTCTATTACGCACACACTCTCTCTCTATTACGCGCAAACTCTCTCTCTCTCTATTACGCGCACACTCTCTCTCTCTCTATTACGCACACAATCTCTCTCTATTACGCACACACAATCTCTCTCTATTACGCACACACTCTCTCTCTATTACGCACAAACTCTCTCTCTCTCTATTACGCGCACACTCTCTCTCTCTCTATTACGCGCACACTCTCTCTCTCTCTATTACGCACACAATCTCTCTCTATTACGCACACACTCTCTCTCTATTACGCACACACTCTCTCTCTATTACGCACACACTCTCTCTCTATTACGCACACACTCTCTCTCTATTACGCACACACTCTCTCTCTATTACGCACAAACTCTCTCTCTCTCTATTACGCGCACACACACACTCTCTCTCTATTACGCACACACTCTCTCTCTCTCTATTACGCACACACAATCTCTCTCTACTACGCACACACTCTCTCTCTATTACGCACACACTCTCTCTCTATTACGCACACACTCTCTATTACGCGCAAACTCTCTCTCTCTCTATTACGCGCACACTCTCTCTCTCTCTATTACGCACACAATCTCTCTCTATTACGCACACACTCTCTCTCTCTCTATTACGCACACACTCTCTCTCTATTACGCACAAACTCTCTCTCTCTCTATTACGCGCACACACACACACTCTCTCTCTATTACGCGCACACTCTCTCTCTCTCTATTACGCGCACACACACACACTCTCTCTCTATTACGCACACACAATCTCTCTCTATTACGCACACACTCTCTCTCTATTACGCACACACTCTCTCTCTATTACGCGCAAACTCTCTCTCTCTATTACGCGCACACTCTCTCTCTCTCTATTACGCGCACACTCTCTCTCTCTATTACGCGCACACTCTCTCTCTCTATTACGCGCACAATCTCTCTCTATTACGCGCACACTCTCTCTCTATTACGCACACACTCTCTATTACGCGCAAACTCTATTACGCGCAAACTCTCTCTCTCTCTATTACGCGCACACTCTCTCTCTCTCTATTACGCGCACAATCTCTCTCTATTACGCGCACACTCTCTCTCTATTACGCACACACTCTCTATTACGCGCAAACTCTCTATTACGCGCAAACTCTCTCTCTCTCTATTACGCGCACACTCTCTCTCTCTCTATTACGCGCACACTCTCTCTCTCTCTATTACGCGCACAATCTCTCTCTATTACGCGCACACTCTCTCTATTACGCGCGCGCACTCTCTCTCTCTTACGCGCGCGCACTCTCTCTCTCTTACGCGCGCGCACTCTCTTACGCGCGCTCACTCTCTCTCATACGCGCGCGCACTCTCTCTCTTACGCGCACACACACACTCTCTTACGCGCGCGCACTCTCTCTCTCTTACGCGCGCGCACTCTCTCTCTCTTACGCGCGCGCACTCTCTCTCTCTTACGCGCGCGCACTCTCTCTCTCTTACGCGCGCGCACTCTCTCTCTCTTACGCGCGCGCACTCTCTCTCTCTCTTACGCGCGCGCACTCTCTCTCTCTCTTACGCGCGCGCACTCTCTCTCTCTCTTACGCGCGCGCACTCTCTCTCTCTCTTACGCGCGCGCACTCTCTCTCTCTCTTACGCGCGCGCACTCTCTCTCTCTATTACGCGCGCACTCTCTCTCTATTACGCACAAACTCTCTCTCTCTCTATTACGCACACACACACACACTCTCTCTCTATTACGCACACACTCTCTCTCTCTCTCTTACGCGCGCGCACTCACTCTCTCTATTACGCGCGCACTCTCTCTCTCTATTGCGCGCGCACTCTCTCTCTCTATTGCGCACGCACTCTCTCTCTATTACGCACACACTCTCTCTCTATTACGCACAAACTCTCTCTCTCTCTATTACGCGCACACTCTCTCTCTCTCTATTACGCACACACAATCTCTCTCTATTACGCGCACACTCTCTCTCTATTACGCGCACACTCTCTCTCTATTACGCGCACACTCTCTCTCTCGATTACGCGCACACTCTCTCTCTCTATTACGCACACAATCTCTCTCTATTACGCACACACTCTCTCTCTATTACGCACACACTCTCTCTCTATTACGCACAAACTCTCTCTCTCTCTATTACGCGCACACTCTCTCTCTCTCTATTACGCACACAATCTCTCTCTATTACGCACACACAATCTCTCTCTATTACGCACACACTCTCTCTCTATTACGCACAAACTCTCTCTCTCTCTATTACGCGCACACTCTCTCTCTCTCTATTACGCACACAATCTCTCTCTATTACGCACACACTCTCTCTCTATTACGCACAAACTCTCTCTCTCTCTATTACGCGCACACACACACACTCTCTCTCTATTACGCACACACTCTCTCTCTATTACGCACACACTCTATTACGCACACACTCTCTCTCTCTCTATTACGCGCACACTCTCTCTCTCTCTATTACGCACACAATCTCTCTCTATTACGCACACACTCTCTCTCTATTACGCACACACTCTCTATTACGCACAAACTCTCTCTCTCTCTATTACGCGCACACACACACACTCTCTCTCTATTACGCACACACTCTCTCTCTCTCTATTACGCACACACAATCTCTCTCTATTACGCACACACTCTCTCTCTATTACGCACACACTCTCTCTCTATTACGCGCACACTCTCTCTCTCTCTATTACGCACACAATCTCTCTCTATTACGCACACACTCTCTCTCTATTACGCACACACTCTCTCTCTATTACGCACACACTCTCTCTCTCTATTACGCACAAACTCTCTCTCTCTCTATTACGCGCACACACACACACACTCTCTCTCTATTACGCACACACTCTCTCTCTCTCTATTACTCACACACAATCTCTCTCTATTACGCACACACTCTCTCTCTATTACGCACACTCTCTCTCTTACGCGCGCGCACTCACTCTCTCTATTGCGCGCGCACTCTCTCTCTCTATTGCGCGCGCACTCTCTCTCTCTATTGCGCGCGCACTCTCTCTCTCTATTGCGCGCGCACTCTCTCTCTCTATTACGCACGCACTCTCTCTCTCTATTACGCACGCACTCTCTCTCTATTACGCACACACTCTCTCTCTATTACGCGCAAACTCTCTCTCTCTCTATTACGCGCACACTCTCTCTCTCTCTATTACGCACACAATCTCTCTCTATTACGCACACACAATCTCTCTCTATTACGCACACACTCTCTCTCTATTACGCACACACTCTCTCTCTCTCTATTACGCGCACACACACACACTCTCTCTCTATTACGCACACACTCTCTCTCTCTCTATTACGCACACACAATCTCTCTCTATTACGCACACACTCTCTCTCTATTACGCACACACTCTCTCTCTATTACGCACACACTCTCTCTCTATTACGCGCAAACTCTCTCTCTATTACGCGCAAACTCTCTCTCTCTATTACGCGCACACTCTCTCTCTCTCTATTACGCACACAATCTCTCTCTATTACGCACACACTCTCTCTCTATTACGCACACACTCTCTCTCTATTACGCACACACTCTCTCTCTATTACGCACACACTCTCTCTCTCTCTATTACGCGCACACACACACACTCTCTCTATTACGCGCACACTCTCTCTCTCTATTACGCGCACACACACACACTCTCTCTCTATTACGCACACTCTCTCTCTCTATTACGCGCACACACTCTCTCTCTATTACGCACACACTCTCTCTCTATTACGCACACACTCTCTCTCTCTTACGCGCGCGCACTCACTCTCTCTATTGCGCGCGCACTCTCTCTCTCTATTGCGCGCGCACTCTCTCTCTCTATTGCGCGCGCACTCTCTCTCTCTATTGCGCACACACAATCTCTCTCTATTACGCACACACTCTCTCTCTATTACGCACAAACTCTCTCTCTCTCTATTACGCGCACACTCTCTCTCTCTCTATTACGCGCACACTCTCTCTCTCTATTACGCACACAATCTCTCTCTATTACGCACACACTCTCTCTCTATTACGCACACACTCTCTCTCTATTACGCACAAACTCTCTCTCTCTCTATTACGCGCACACACACACTCTCTCTCTATTACGCACACACTCTCTCTCTCTCTCTATTACGCACACACACTCTCTCTCTATTACGCACAAACTCTCTCTCTCTCTATTACGCGCACACACACACTCTCTCTCTATTACGCACACACTCTCTCTCTCTCTATTACGCACACACAATCTCTCTCTATTACGCACACACTCTCTCTCTATTACGCACACACTCTCTCTCTATTACGCGCACACTCTCTCTCTCTCTATTACGCGCACACTCTCTCTCTCTCTATTACGCACACAATCTCTCTCTATTACGCACACACTCTCTCTCTATTACGCACACACTCTCTCTCTATTACGCACACACTCTCTCTCTATTACGCACAAATTCTCTCTCTCTCTATTACGCGCACACACACACACTCTCTCTCTATTACGCGCACACTCTCTCTCTCTCTATTACGCGCACACACACACACACTCTCTCTCTATTACGCACACACTCTCTCTCTCTATTACGCACACACAATCTCTCTCTATTACGCACACACTCTCTCTCTATTACGCACACACTCTCTCTCTCTTACGCGCGCGCACTCACTCTCTCTATTGCGCGCGCACTCTCTCTCTCTATTGCGCGCGCACTCTCTCTCTCTATTACGCACACACTCTCTCTCTATTACGCACACACTCTCTCTCTATTACGCACACACTCTCTCTCTATTACGCACACACTCTCTCTCTATTACGCGCAAACTCTCTCTCTCTCTATTACGCGCACACTCTCTCTCTCTCTATTACGCACACAATCTCTCTCTATTACGCACACACAATCTCTCTCTATTACGCACACACTCTCTCTCTCTCTATTACGCGCACACTCTCTCTCTCTCTATTACGCGCACACTCTCTCTCTCTCTATTACGCACACAATCTCTCTCTATTACGCACACACTCTCTCTCTATTACGCACACACTCTCTCTCTATTACGCACAAACTCTCTCTCTCTCTATTACGCGCACACACACACACTCTCTCTCTATTACGCACACACTCTCTCTCTCTCTATTACGCACACACAATCTCTCTCTACTACGCACACACTCTCTCTCTATTACGCACACACTCTCTCTCTATTACGCACACACTCTCTCTCTATTACGCGCAAACTCTCTCTCTCTCTATTACGCGCACACTCTCTCTCTCTCTATTACGCACACAATCTCTCTCTATTACGCACACACTCTCTCTCTCTCTATTACGCACACACTCTCTCTCTATTACGCACAAACTCTCTCTCTCTCTATTACGCGCACACACACACACTCTCTCTCTATTACGCGCACACTCTCTCTCTCTCTATTACGCGCACACACACACACTCTCTCTCTATTACGCACACTCTCTCTCTCTATTACGCACACACAATCTCTCTCTATTACGCACACACTCTCTCTCTATTACGCACACACTCTCTCTCTATTACGCGCAAACTCTCTCTCTCTATTACGCGCACACTCTCTCTCTCTCTATTACGCGCACACTCTCTCTCTCTATTACGCGCACAATCTCTCTCTATTACGCGCACACTCTCTCTCTATTACGCACACACTCTCTATTACGCGCAAACTCTCTATTACGCGCAAACTCTCTCTCTCTCTATTACGCGCACACTCTCTCTCTCTCTCTATTACGCGCACAATCTCTCTCTATTACGCGCACACTCTCTCTCTTACGCGCGCGCACTCTCTCTCTCTTACGCGCGCGCACTCTCTTACGCGCGCTCACTCTCTCTCTTACGCGCGCGCACTCTCTCTCTTACGCGCACACACACTCTCTTACGCGCGCGCACTCTCTCTCTCTTACGCGCGCGCACTCTCTCTCTCTTACGCGCGCGCACTCTCTCTCTTACGCGCGCGCACTCTCTCTCTCTTACGCGCGCGCACTCTCTCTCTCTTACGCGCGCGCACTCTCTCTCTCTTACGCGCGCGCACTCTCTCTCTCTTACGCGCGCGCACTCTCTCTCTCTCTTACGCGCGCGCACTCTCTCTCTCTCTTACGCGCGCGCACTCTCTCTCTCTCTTACGCGCGCGCACTCTCTCTCTATTACGCGCGCACTCTCTCTCTATTACGCACAAACTCTCTCTCTCTCTATTACGCACACACACACACACTCTCTCTCTATTACGCACACACTCTCTCTCTCTCTTACGCGCGCGCACTCTCTCTCTCTATTGCGCGCGCACTCTCTCTCTCTATTGCGCGCGCACTCTCTCTCTCTATTGCGCACGCACTCTCTCTCTATTACGCACACACTCTCTCTCTATTACGCACAAACTCTCTCTCTCTCTATTACGCGCACACTCTCTCTCTCTCTATTACGCGCACACTCTCTCTCTATTACGCACACACAATCTCTCTCTATTACGCGCACACTCTCTCTCTATTACGCGCACACTCTCTCTCTATTACGCGCACACTCTCTCTCTCGATTACGCGCACACTCTCTCTCTCTATTACGCACACAATCTCTCTCTATTACGCACACACTCTCTCTCTATTACGCACACACTCTCTCTCTATTACGCACAAACTCTCTCTCTCTCTATTACGCGCACACACACACACTCTCTCTCTATTACGCGCACACTCTCTCTCTCTCTATTACGCGCACACACACACACACTCTCTCTCTATTACGCACACACTCTCTCTCTCTCTATTACGCACACACAATCTCTCTCTATTACGCACACACTCTCTCTCTATTACGCACACACTCTCTCTCTATTACGCACACACTCTCTCTCTATTACGCACACACTCTCTCTATTGCGCGCGCACTCTCTCTCTCTATTGCGCGCGCACTCTCTCTCTCTATTGCGCGCGCACTCTCTCTCTATTACGCACGCACTCTCTCTCTATTACGCACAAACTCTCTCTCTCTCTATTACGCGCACACTCTCTCTCTCTCTATTACGCGCACACTCTCTCTCTCTATTACGCGCACAATCTCTCTCTATTACGCACACACAATCTCTCTATTACGCACACACTCTCTCTATTACGCACAAACTCTCTCTCTCTCTATTACACGCACACTCTCTCTCTCTATTACGCGCACACTCTCTCTCTCTCTATTACGCACACAATCTCTCTCTATTACGCACACACTCTCTCTCTATTATGCACACACTCTCTCTCTTTTACGCACAAACTCTCTCTCTCTCTATTACGCGCACACACACACACTCTCTCTCTATTACGCACACACTCTCTCTCTCTCTATTACGCACACACAATCTCTCTCTATTACGCACACACTCTCTCTCTATTACGCACACACTCTCTCTCTATTACGCGCAAACTCTCTCTCTCTCTATTACGCGCACACTCTCTCTCTCTCTATTACGCACACAATCTCTCACTATTACGCACACACTCTCTCTCTATTATGCACAAACTCTCTCTCTCTCTATTACGCGCACACACACACACTCTCTCTATTACGCGCACACTCTCTCTCTCTCTATTACGCGCACACACACACACACTCTCTCTATTACGCACACACTCTCTCTCTCTCTATTACGCACACACAATCTCTCTCTATTACGCACACACTCTCTCTCTATTACGCACACACTCTCTCTCTATTACGCACACACTCTCTCTCTCTCTATTACGCGCACACTCTCTCTCTCTCTATTACGCGCACACTCTCTCTCTATTACGCGCACACTCTCTCTCTATTACGCACACACTCTCTCTCTATTACGCGCACACTCTCTCTCTCTCTATTACGCGCACACTCTCTCCCTTACGCGCGCGCACTCTCTCCCTTACGCGCGCGCACTCTCTCTCTTACGCGCGCGCACTCTCTCTCTTACGCGCGCGCACTCTCTCTCTTACGCGCGCGCACTCTCTCTCTCATGCGCGCGCACTCTCTCTCTCTTACGCGCGCGCACTCTCTCTCTCTTACGCGCGCGCACTCTCTCTCTCTTACGCGCGCGCACTCTCTCTTACGCGCGCGCACTCTCTCTCTTACGCGCGCGCACTCTCTCTCTCTTACGCGCGCGCACTCTCTCTCTCTCTTACGCGCGCGCACTCTCTCTCTCTTACGCGCGCGCACTCTCTCTCTCTTACGCGCGCGCACTCTCTCTCTCTATTGCGCGCGCACTCTCTCTCTATTACGCGCGCACTCTCTCTCTATTACGCACAAACTCTCTCTCTCTCTATTACGCACACACACACACTCTCTCTCTATTACGCACACACAATCTCTCTCTATTACGCACAAACTCACTCTCTCTCTATTACGCGCACACTCTCTCTCTCTCTATTACGCACACAATCTCTCTCTATTACGCACACACTCTCTCTCTATTACGCACACACTCTCTCTCTATTACGCGCAAACTCTCTCTCTCTCTATTACGCACACAATCTCTCTCTATTACGCACACACTCTCTCTCTATTACGCACACACTCTCTCTCTATTACGCACAAACTCTCTCTCTCTCTATTACGCGCACACACACACACTCTCTCTCTATTACGCACACACTCTCTCTCTCTCTATTACGCACACACAATCTCTCTCTATTACGCACACACTCTCTCTCTATTACGCACACACTCTCTCTATTACGCGCAAACTCTCTCTCTCTCTATTACGCGCACACTCTCTCTCTCTATTACGCACACAATCTCTCTCTATTACGCACACACTCTCTCTCTATTACGCACACACTCTCTCTCTCTATTACGCGCACACACACACACTCTCTCTCTATTACGCGCACACACACACACTCTCTCTATTACGCACACACAATCTCTCTCTATTACGCACACACTCTCTCTCTATTACGCACACACTCTCTCTCTATTACGCGCAAACTCTCTCTCTCTCTATTACGCGCACACTCTCTCTCTCTCTATTGCGCACACAATCTCTCTCTATTACGCACACACTCTCTCTCTATTACGCACACACTCTCTCTCTATTACGCACACACTCTCTCTCTATTACGCACACACTCTCTCTCTATTACGCACACACTCTCTCTCTATTACGCACACACTCTCTCTCTCTCTATTACGCGCACACTCTCTCTCTCTATTACGCACACACTCTCTCTCTATTACGCACACACTCTCTCTCTATTACGCACACACTCTCTCTCTTTTACGCACAAACTCTCTCTCTCTCTATTACGCGCACACACACACTCTCTCTATTACGCACACACTCTCTCTCTCTCTATTACGCACACACAATCTCTCTCTATTACGCACACACTCTCTCTCTATTACGCACACACTCTCTCTCTCTTACGCGCGCGCACTCTCTCTCTCTATTGCGCGCGCACTCTCTCTCTCTATTGCGCGCGCACTCTCTCTCTCTCTATTACGCACACAATCTCTCTCTATTACGCACACACAATCTCTCTCTATTACGCACACACTCTCTCTCTATTACGCACAAACTCTCTCTCTCTCTATTACGCGCGCACTCTCTCTCTCTCTATTACGCGCGCACTCTCTCTCTCTCTATTACGCGCGCACTCTCTCTCTCTCTATTACGCACACAATCTCTCTCTATTACGCACACACTCTCTCTCTATTACGCACACACTCTCTCTCTATTACGCACACACTCTCTCTCTATTACGCACACACTCTCTCTCTCTCTATTACGCGCACACACACACACTCTCTCTCTATTACGCACACACTCTCTCTCTCTCTATTACGCGCACACAATCTCTCTCTATTACGCGCACACTCTCTCTCTCTATTACGCGCACACACTCTCTCTCTATTACGCGCAAGCTCTCTCTCTCTCTATTACGCGCGCGCACTCTCTCTCTCTTACGCGCGCGCACTCTCTCTCTCTTACGCGCGCGCACTCTCTCTCTCTTACGCGCGCGCACTCTCTCTCTCTTACGCGCGCGCACTCTCTCTCTCTTACGCGCGCGCACTCTCTCTCTCTTACGCGCGCGCACTCTCTCTCTCTTACGCGCGCGCACTCTCTCTCTCTTACGCGCGCGCACTCTCTCTCTCTTACGCGCGCGCACTCTCTCTCTCTTACGCGCGCGCACTCTCTCTCTCTTACGCGCGCGCACTCTCTCTCTCTTACGCGCGCGCACTCTCTCTCTCTTACGCGCGCGCACTCTCTCTCTCTTACGCGCGCGCACTCTCTCTCTCTTACGCGCGCGCACTCTCTCTCTCTTACGCGCGCGCACTCTCTCTCTCTTACGCGCGCGCACTCTCTCTCTCTTACGCGCGCGCACTCTCTCTCTCTTACGCGCGCGCACTCTCTCTCTCTTACGCGCGCGCACTCTCTCTCTCTTACGCGCGCGCACTCTCTCTCTCTTACGCGCGCGCACTCTCTCTCTCTTACGCGCGCGCACTCTCTCTCTCTTACGCGCGCGCACTCTCTCTCTCTTACGCGCGCGCACTCTCTCTCTCTTACGCGCGCGCACTCTCTCTCTCTTACGCGCGCGCACTCTCTCTCTCTTACGCGCGCGCACTCTCTCTCTCTTACGCGCGCGCACTCTCTCTCTCTTACGCGCGCGCTCTCTCTCTCTCTTACGCGCGCGCTCTCTCTCTCTCTTACGCGCGCGCACTCTCTCTCTTACGCGCGCGCACTCTCTCTCTCTATTACGCACACACAATCTCTCTCTATTACGCACACACTCTCTCTCTATTACGCACAAACTCTCTCTCTCTCTATTACGCACACACACACACACTCTCTCTCTATTACGCACACACTCTCTCTCTCTCTATTACGCACACACAATCTCTCTCTATTACGCACAAACTCTCTCTCTCTCTCTATTACGCGCACACTCTCTCTCTCTGTATTACGCGCACACTCTCTCTCTCTCTATTACGCGCACACTCTCTCTCTCTCTATTACGCACACAATCTCTCTCTATTACGCACACACTCTCTCTCTATTACGCACACACTCTCTCTCTATTACGCACACACTCTCTCTCTATTACGCGCAAACTCTCTCTCTCTCTATTACGCACACAATCTCTCTCTATTACGCACACACTCTCTCTCTATTACGCACACACTCTCTATTACGCACAAACTCTCTCTCTCTCTATTACGCACACACACACACACTCTCTCTCTATTACGCACACACTCTCTCTCTCTCTATTACGCACACACAATCTCTCTCTATTACGCACACACTCTCTCTCTATTACGCACACACTCTCTCTCTATTACGCACACACTCTCTCTCTATTACGCACACACTCTCTCTCTATTACGCGCAAACTCTCTCTCTCTCTATTACGCGCACACTCTCTCTCTATTACGCACACAATCTCTCTCTATTACGCACACACTCTCTCTCTATTACGCACACACTCTCTCTCTATTACGCACACACTCTCTCTCTATTACGCACAAACTCTCTCTCTCTCTATTACGCGCACACACACACACTCTCTCTCTATTACGCACACACTCTCTCTCTCTATTACGCACACACAATCTCTCTCTATTACGCACACACTCTCTCTCCATTACGCGCACACTCTCTCTCTATTACGCGCACACTCTCTCTCTCTCTATTACGCACACAATCTCTCTCTATTACGCACACACTCTCTCTCTATTACGCACACACTCTCTCTCTATTACGCACAAACTCTCTCTCTCTCTATTACGCGCACACACACACACTCTCTCTCTATTACGCACACACTCTCTCTCTCTCTATTACGCACACACAATCTCTCTCTATTACGCACACACTCTCTCTCTATTACGCACACACTCTCTCTCTATTACCCGCAAACTCTCTCTCTCTCTATTACGCGCGCGCTCTCTCTCTCTCTATTACGCACACACTCTCTCTCTATTACGCACAAACTCTCTCTCTCTCTATTACGCACACACACACACTCTCTCTCTATTACGCACACACTCTCTCTCTATTACGCGCACAAACTCTCTCTCTCTCTATTACGCGCACACACACACACTCTATTACGCACACACTCTCTCTCTCTCTATTACGCACACACAATCTCTCTATTACGCACACACTCTCTCTCTATTACGCGCAAACTCTCTCTATTACGCGCAAACTCTCGCTCTCTCTATTACGCGCGCGCTCTCTCTCTCTCTCTTACGCGCGCGCACTCTCTCTCTCTTATGCGCGCGCACTCTCTCTCTCTTACGCGCGCGCACTCTCTCTCTCTTACGCGCGCGCACTCTCTCTCTCTTACGCGCGCGCACTCTCTCTCTCTTACGCGCGCGCACTCTCTCTCTCTTACGCGCGCGCACTCTCTCTCTCTTACGCGCGCGCACTCTCTCTCTCTTACGCGCGCGCACTCTCTCTCTCTATTGCGCGCGCACTCTCTCTCTCTATTACGCACGCACTCTCTCTCTCTATTACGCACACACTCTCTCTCTATTACGCACAAACTCTCTCTCTCTCTATTACGCACACACACACACACTCTCTCTCTATTACGCACACACTCTCTCTCTCTCTATTACGCACACACAATCTCTCTCTATTACGCACAAACTCTCTCTCTCTCTATTACGCGCACACTCTCTCTCTCTCTATTACGCGCACACTCTCTCTCTCTCTATTACGCACACAATCTCTCTCTATTACGCGCACACTCTCTCTCTATTACGCACACACTCTCTCTCTATTACGCACACACTCTCTCTCTCTCTATTACGCACACAATCTCTCTCTATTACGCACACACTCTCTCTCTATTACGAACACACTCTCTCTCTATTACGCACAAACTCTCTCTCTCTCTATTACGCGCACACACACACACTCTCTCTCTATTACGCACACACTCTCTCTCTCTCTATTACGCACACACTCTCTCTCTCTCTATTACGCACACACAATCTCTCTCTATTACGCACACACTCTCTCTCTATTACGCGCGCACTCTCTCTCTCTATTGCGCGCGCACTCTCTCTCTCTATTGCGCGCGCACTCTCTCTCTCTATTGCGCGCGCACTCTCTCTCTCTATTGCGCGCGCACTCTCTCTCTCTATTACGCACGCACTCTCTCTCTATTACGCACACACTCTCTCTCTATTACGCACAAACTCTCTCTCTCTCTATTACGCGCACACTCTCTCTCTCTCTATTACGCACACAATCTCTCTCTATTACGCACACACAATCTCTCTCTATTACGCACACACTCTCTCTCTATTACGCACAAACTCTCTCTCTCTCTATTACGCGCACACTCTCTCTCTCTCTATTACGCACACAATCTCTCTCTATTACGCACACACTCTCTCTCTATTACGCACACACTCTCTCTCTATTACGCACACACTCTCTCTCTATTACGCACAAACTCTCTCTCTCTCTATTACGCTCACACACACACACTCTCTCTCTATTACGCACACACTCTCTCTCTATTACGCACACACTCTCTCTCTATTACGCACACACTCTCTCTCTATTACGCACAAACTCTCTCTCTCTCTATTACGCGCACACACACACTCTCTCTCTATTACGCACACACTCTCTCTCTCTCTATTACGCACACACAATCTCTCTCTATTACGCACACACTCTCTCTCTATTACGCACACACTCTCTCTCTATTACGCGCACACTCTCTCTCTATTACGCGCACACTCTCTCTCTATTACGCGCACACTCTCTCTCTATTACGCGCACACTCTCTCTCTCTATTACGCGCACACTCTCTCTCTATTACGCACACACTCTCTCTCTATTACGCACAAACTCTCTCTCTCTCTATTACGCGCACACACACACACACTCTCTCTCTATTACGCACACACTCTCTCTCTATTTCTCACACACAATCTCTCTCTATTACGCACACACTCTCTCTCTATTACGCACACACTCTCACTCTCTATCGCGCGCTCTCACTCTCTATCGCGCGCGCGCTCTCACTCTCTATCGCGCGCTCTCACTCTCTATCGCGCGCGCACTCTCTCTCTCTATTGCGCACACACTCTCTCTCTATTACGCACAAACTCTCTCTCTCTCTATTACGCGCACACTCTCTCTCTCTCTATTACGCACACAATCTCTCTCTATTACGCACACACTCTCTCTCTATTAAGCACAAACTCTCTCTCTCTCTCTATTACGCGCACACTCTCTCTCTCTCTATTACGCACACACTCTCTCTCTATTACGCACACACTCTCTCTCTATTACGCACACACTCTCTCTCTATTACGCACACACTCTCTCTCTATTACGCACACACTCTCTCTCTATTACGCGCAAACTCTCTCTCTCTATTACGCGCACACTCTCTCTCTCTCTATTACGCACACAATCTCTCTCTATTACGCACACACTCTCTCTCTATTACGCACACACTCTCTCTCTATTACGCACAAACTCTCTCTCTCTCTATTACGCGCACACACACACACTCTCTCTCTATTACGCGCACACTCTCTCTCTCTATTACGCGCACACACACACACACTCTCTCTATTACGCACACACTCTCTCTCTCTCTATTACGCACACACAATCTCTCTCTATTACGCACACACTCTCTCTCTATTACGCACACACTCTTTCTCTCTTACGCGCGCGCACTCTCTCTCTCTATTGCGCGCGCACTCTCTCTCTCTATTGCGCGCGCACTCTCTCTCTCTATTGCGCGCGCACTCTCTCTCTCTATTGCGCGCGCACTCTCTCTCTCTATTGCGCGCGCACTCTCTCTCTCTATTGCGCGCGCACTCTCTCTCTCTATTGCGCGCGCACTCTCTCTCTCTATTGCGCGCGCACTCTCTCTCTCTATTGCGCGCGCACTCTCTCTCTCTATTGCGCGCGCACTCTCTCTCTCTATTGCGCGCGCACTCTCTCTCTCTATTGCGCGCGCACTCTCTCTCTCTATTACGCACGCACTCTCTCTCTATTACGCACACACTCTCTCTCTATTACGCACAAACTCTCTCTCTCTCTATTACGCGCACACTCTCTCTCTATTACGCACACACAATCTCTCTCTATTACGCACACACTCTCTCTCTATTACGCACTCTCTCTCTCTCTATTACGCGCACACTCTCTCTCTCTCTATTACGCGCACACTCTCTCTCTCTATTACGCGCACACTCTCTCTCTCTATTACGCGCACACTCTCTCTCTCTATTACGCACACAATCTCTCTCTAGTACGCACACACTCTCTCTCTATTACGCACACACTCTCTCTCTATTACGCACACACTCTCTCTCTATTACGCACAAACTCTCTCTCTCTCTATTACGCGCACACACACACACTCTCTCTCTATTACGCACACACTCTCTCTCTCTCTATTACGCACACACACTCTCTCTCTGTTACGCACACACTCTCTCTCTATTACGCACAAACTCTCTCTCTATTACGCGCACACACACACTCTCTCTCTATTACGCACACACTCTCTCTCTCTCTATTACGCACACACAATCTCTCTCTATTACGCACACACTCTCTCTATTACGCACACACTCTCTCTCTATTACGCGCAAACTCTCTCTCTCTCTATTACGCACACACTCTCTCTCTCTCTATTACGCACACACTCTCTCTCTCTCTATTACGCACACACTCTCTCTCTCTCTATTACGCACACACTCTCTCTCTCTCTATTACGCACACAATCTCTCTCTATTACGCACACACTCTCTCTCTATTACGCACACACTCTCTCTCTATTACGCACAAACTCTCTCTCTCTCTATTACGCGCACACACACACACTCTCTCTCTATTACGCGCACACTCTCTCTCTCTCTATTACGCGCACACACACACACTCTCTCTATTACGCACACACTCTCTCTCTCTCTATTACGCACACACTCTCTCTCTCTCTATTACGCACACACTCTCTCTCTCTCTATTACGCACACAATCTCTCTCTATTACGCACACACTCTCTCTCTATTACGCACACACTCTCTCTCTATTACGCACAAACTCTCTCTCTCTCTATTACGCGCACACACACACACTCTCTCTCTATTACGCGCACACTCTCTCTCTCTCTATTACGCGCACACACACACACTCTCTCTCTATTACGCACACACTCTCTCTCTCTATTACGCACACACAATCTCTCTCTATTACGCACACACTCTCTCTCTATTACGCACACACTCTCTCTCTCTTACGCGCGCGCACTCACTCTCTCTCTCTATTGCGCGCGCACTCTCTCTCTCTATTGCGCGCGCACTCTCTCTCTCTATTACGCACGCACTCTCTCTCTATTACGCACACACTCTCTCTCTATTACGCACAAACTCTCTCTCTCTCTATTACGCGCACACTCTCTCTCTCTCTATTACGCACACAATCTCTCTCTATTACGCACACACAATCTCTCTCTATTACGCACACACTCTCTCTCTATTACGCACAAACTCTCTCTCTCTCTATTACGCGCACACTCTCTCTCTCTCTATTACGCGCACACTCTCTCTCTCTCTATTACGCGCACACTCTCTCTCTCTCTATTACGCACACAATCTCTCTCTTTTACGCACACACTCTCTCTCTATTACGCACACACTCTCTCTCTATTACGCACAAACTCTCTCTCTCTCTATTACGCGCACACACACACACTCTCTCTCTATTACGCACACACTCTCTCTCTCTCTATCACGCACACACAATCTCTCTCTATTACGCACACACTCTCTCTCTATTACGCACACACTCTCTCTCTATTACGCGCAAACTCTCTCTCTCTCTATTACGCGCACACTCTCTCTCTCTCTATTACGCACTCTCTCTCTCTCTATTACGCACACACTCTCTCTCTATTACGCACACACTCTCTCTCTATTACGCACACACTCTCTCTCTATTACGCACACACTCTCTCTCTATTACGCACAAACTCTCTCTCTCTCTATTACGCGCACACACACACACTCTCTCTCTATTACGCGCACACTCTCTCTCTATTACGCACACACTCTCTCTCTCTATTACGCACACACAATCTCTCTCTATTACGCACACACTCTCTCTCTATTACGCACACACTCTCTCTCTATTACGCACACACTCTCTCTATTACGCGCAAACTCTCTCTCTCTCTATTACGCGCACACTCTCTCTCTCTATTACGCGCACACTCTCTCTCTCTCTATTACGCGCACACTCTCTCTCTATTACGCGCAAACTCTCTCTCTATTACGCGCAAACTCTCTCTCTCTCTATTACGCGCACACTCTCTCTCTCTCTATTACGCGCACACTCTCTCTCTCTCTATTACGCGCACAATCTCTCTCTATTACGCGCACACTCTCTCTCTTACGCACACGCACTCTCTCTCTCTTACGCGCGCGCACTCTCTTACGCGCGCTCACTCTCTCTCCCTTACGCGCGCGCACTCTCTCTCTTACGCGCACACACACACTCTCTTACGCGCGCGCACTCTCTCTCTCTTACGCGCGCGCACTCTCTCTCTCTTACGCGCGCGCACTCTCTCTCTCTTACGCGCGCGCACTCTCTCTCTCTTACGCGCGCGCACTCTCTCTCTCTTACGCGCGCGCACTCTCTCTCTCTTACGCGCGCGCACTCTCTCTCTCTCTTACACGCGCGCACTCTCTCTCTTACGCGCGCGCACTCTCTCTCTCTATTGCGCGCGCACTCTCTCCCTCTATTACGCGCGCACTCTCTCTCTATTACGCACAAACTCTCTCTCTCTCTATTACGCACACACACACACACTCTCTCTCTATTACGCACACACTCTCTCTCTCTCTATTACGCACACACAATCTCTCCCTATTACGCACAAACTCTCTCTCTCTCTCTCTCTATTACGCGCACACTCTCTCTCTCTCTATTACGCACACACTCTCTCTCTCTCTATTACGCACACAATCTCTCTCTATTACGCACACAATCTCTCTCTATTACGCACACACTCTCTCTCTATTACGCACACACTCTCTCTCTATTACGCGCAAACTCTCTCTCTCTCTATTACGCACACAATCTCTCTCTATTACGCACACACTCTCTCTCTATTACGCACACACTCTCTCTCTATTACGCACACACTCTCTCTCTATTACGCACACACTCTCTCTCTATTACGCACACACTCTCTCTCTATTACGCACACACTCTCTCTCTATTACGCACAAACTCTCTCTCTCTCTATTACGCGCACACACACACTCTCTCTCTATTACGCACACACTCTCTCTCTCTATTACGCACACACAATCTCTCTCTATTACGCACACACTGTCTCTCTATTACGCGCACACTCTCTCTCTCTCTATTACGCACACACTCTCTATTACGCACACACTCTCTCTCTATTACGCACAAACTCTCTCTCTCTCTATTACGCGCACACACACACACTCTCTCTCTATTACGCACACACTCTCTCTCTATTACGCACACACAATCTCTCTCTATTACGCACACACTCTCTATTACGCACACACTCTCTCTCTATTACGCGCAAACTCTCTCTCTCTATTACGCGCACACTCTCTCTCTCTCTATTACGCGCACACTCTCTCTCTCTCTATTACGCGCACACTCTCTCTCTCTCTATTACGCACACACTCTCTCTCTATTACGCACACACTCTCTCTCTATTACGCACACACTCTCTCTCTATTACGCACAAACTCTCTCTATTACGCGCACACACACACTCTCTCTCTATTACGCACACACTCTCTCTCTCTCTATTACGCACACACAATCTCTCTCTATTACGCACACACTCTCTCTCTATTACGCACACACTCTCTCTCTATTACGCGCACACTCTCTCTCTCTATTACGCGCACAATCTCTCTCTATTACGCACACACTCTCTATTAAGCACACACTCTCTCTCTATTACGCACACACTCTCTCTCTATTACGCACAAACTCTCTCTCTCTCTATTACGCGCACACACACACACTCTCTCTCTATTACGCACACACTCTCTCTCTATTACGCACAAACTCTCTCTCTATTACGCACACACTCTCTCTCTATTACGCACAAACTCTCTCTCTCTCTATTACGCGCACACACACACACTCTCTCTCTCTATTACGCGCACACTCTCTCTCTCTATTACGCGCACACACACACACTCTCTCTATTACGCACACACTCTCTCTCTCTCTATTACGCACACACTCTCTCTCTCTCTATTACGCACACACAATCTCTCTCTATTACGCGCACACTCTCTCTCTCTCTATTACGCGCACACTCTCTCTCTCTCTATTACGCGCACACTCTCTCTCTCTCTATTACGCGCACACTCTCTCTCTCTCTATTACGCGCACACTCTCTCTCTCTCTATTACGCGCACACTCTCTCTCTCTCTATTACGCGCACAATCTCTCTCTATTACGCGCACACTCTCTCTATTACGCGCACACTCTCTCTCTTACGCGCGCGCACTCTCTCTCTCTTACGCGCGCGCACTCTCTCTCTCTTACGCGCGCGCACTCTCTCTCTCTTACGCGCGCGCACTCTCTCTCTCTTACGCGCGCGCACTCTCTCTCTCTTACGCGCGCGCACTCTCTCTCTCTTACGCGCGCGCACTCTCTCTTACGCGCGCGCACTCTCTCTTACGCGCGCGCACTCTCTCTTACGCGCGCGCACTCTCTCTCTCTTACGCGCGCGCACTCTCTCTCTCTTACGCGCGCGCACTCTCTCTCTCTTACGCGAGCGCACTCTCTCTCTTACGCGCGCGCACTCTCTCTCTCTTACGCGCGCGCACTCTCTCTCTCTTACGCGCGCGCACTCTCTCTCTTACGCGCGCGCACTCTCTCTCTCTTACGCGCGCGCACTCTCTCTCTCTCTTACGCGCGCGCACTCTCTCTCTCTATTGCGCGCGCACTCTCTCTCTCTATTACGCACACACTCTCTCTCTATTACGCACACACACACACACTCTCTCTCTATTACGCACACACAATCTCTCTCTATTACGCACAAACTCTATCTCTCTCTATTACGCGCACACTCTCTCTCTATTACGCGCACACTCTCTCTCTCTCTATTACGCACACACAATCTCTCTCTATTACGCACACACTCTCTCTCTATTACGCGCACACTCTCTCTCTATTACGCGCACACTCTCTCTCTCTCTATTACGTGCACAATCTCTCTCTATTACGCGCAAACTCTCTCTCTATTACGCGCACAATCTCTCTCTATTACGCGCACACTCTCTCTCTTACGCGCGCGCACTCTCTCTCTCTTACGCGCACACGCACTCTCTTACGCGCGCGCACTCTCTCTCTCTTACGCGCACACGCACTCTCTTACGCGCGCGCACTCTCTCTCTCTTACGCGCGCGCACTCTCTTACGCGCGCTCACTCTCTCTCTCTTACGCGCACACGCACTCTCTTACGCGCGCGCACTCTCTCTCTCTTACGCGCGCGCACTCTCTCTCTCTTACGCGCGCGCACTCTCTCTCTCTTACGCGCGCGCACTCTCTCTCTCTTACGCGCGCGCACTCTCTCTCTCTTACGCGCGCGCACTCTCTCTCTCTTACGCGCGCGCACTCTCTCTCTCTTACGCGCGCGCACTCTCTCTCTCTTACGCGCGCGCACTCTCTCTCTCTTACGCGCGCGCACTCTCTCTCTCTTACGCGCGCGCACTCTCTCTCTCTTACGCGCGCGCACTCTCTCTCTCTTACGCGCGCGCACTCTCTCTCTCTTACGCGCGCGCACTCTCTCTCTCTTACGCGCGCGCACTCTCTCTCTCTTACGCGCGCGCACTCTCTCTCTATTGCGCGCGCACTCTCTCTCTCTATTACGCGCGCACTCTCTCTCTATTACGCACAAACTCTCTCTCTCTCTATTACGCTCACACACACACTCTCTCCCTATTACGCACAAACTCTCTCTCTCTCTATTACGCGCACACTCTCTCTCTATTACGCGCACACTCTCTCTCTCTATTACGCACACAATCTCTCTCTATTACGCGCACACTCTCTCTCTATTACGCGCACACTCTCTCTCTATTACGCGCACACTCTCTCTCTCTCTATTACGCGCACACTCTCTCTCTCTCTATTACGCGCACACTCTCTCTCTCTCTATTACGCACACACTCTCTCTCTATTACGCACACACTCTCTCTCTATTACGCACACACTCTCTCTCTATTACGCACAAACTCTCTCTCTCTCTATTACGCGCACACACACACTCTCTCTCTATTACGCACACACTCTCTCTCTATTACGCACACACTCTCTCTCTATTACGCACACACTCTCTCTCTATTACGCACACACTCTCTCTCTCTCTATTACGCACACACTCTCTCTCTATTACGCACACACTCTCTCTCTATTACGCACACACTCTCTCTCTATTACGCACAAACTCTCTCTCTCTCTATTACGCGCACACACACACTCTCTCTCTATTACGCACACACTCTCTCTCTATTACGCACACACTCTCTCTCTATTACGCGCACACTCTCTCTCTATTACGCGCACACTCTCTCTCTATTACGCGCAAACTCTCTCTCTCTCTATTACGCGCACTCTCTCTCTCTATTACGCGCACATTCATCTCTATTACGCACACACTCTCTCTCTATTACGCGCAAACTCTCTCTCTCTCTATTACGCGCACACTCTCTCTCTCTCTATTACGCGCACACTCTCTCTCTATTACGCGCACACTCTCTCTCTATTACGCGCAAACTCTCTCTCTCTTACGCGCGCGCACTCTCTCTCTCTTACGCGCGCGCACTCTCTCTCTCTTACGCGCGCGCACTCTCTCTCTCTTACGCGCGCGCACTCTCTCTCTCTTACGCGCGCGCACTCTCTCTCTCTTACGCGCGCGCACTCTCTCTCTCTTACGCGCGCGCACTCTCTCTCTCTTACGCGCGCGCACTCTCTCTCTCTTACGCGCGCGCACTCTCTCTCTCTTACGCGCGCGCACTCTCTCTCTCTTACGCGCGCGCACTCTCTCTCTCTTACGCGCGCGCACTCTCTCTCTCTTACGCGCGCGCACTCTCTCTCTCTTACGCGCGCGCACTCTCTCTCTCTTACGCGCGCGCACTCTCTCTCTCTTACGCGCGCGCACTCTCTCTCTCTTACGCGCGCGCACTCTCTCTCTCTTACGCGCGCGCACTCTCTCTCTCTTACGCGCGCGCACTCTCTCTCTCTTACGCGCGCGCACTCTCTCTCTCTTACGCGCGCGCACTCTCTCTCTCTTACGCGCGCGCACTCTCTCTCTCTTACGCGCGCGCACTCTCTCTCTCTTACGCGCGCGCACTCTCTCTCTCTTACGCGCGCGCACTCTCTCTCTCTTACGCGCGCGCACTCTCTCTCTCTTACGCGCGCGCACTCTCTCTCTCTTACGCGCGCGCACTCTCTCTCTCTTACGCGCGCGCACTCTCTCTCTCTTACGCGCGCGCACTCTCTCTCTCTTACGCGCGCGCACTCTCTCTCTCTTACGCGCGCGCACTCTCTCTCTCTTACGCGCGCGCACTCTCTCTCTCTTACGCGCGCGCACTCTCTCTCTCTTACGCGCGCGCACTCTCTCTCTCTTACGCGCGCGCACTCTCTCTCTCTTACGCGCGCGCACTCTCTCTCTCTTACGCGCGCGCACTCTCTCTCTCTTACGCGCGCGCACTCTCTCTCTCTTACGCGCGCGCACTCTCTCTCTCTTACGCGCGCGCACTCTCTCTCTCTTACGCGCGCGCACTCTCTCTCTCTTACGCGCGCGCACTCTCTCTCTCTTACGCGCGCGCACTCTCTCTCTCTTACGCGCGCGCACTCTCTCTCTCTTACGCGCGCGCACTCTCTCTCTCTTACGCGCGCGCACTCTCTCTCTCTTACGCGCGCGCACTCTCTCTCTCTTACGCGCGCGCACTCTCTCTCTCTTACGCGCGCGCACTCTCTCTCTCTTACGCGCGCGCACTCTCTCTCTCTTACGCGCGCGCACTCTCTCTCTCTTACGCGCGCGCACTCTCTCTCTCTTACGCGCGCGCACTCTCTCTCTCTTACGCGCGCGCACTCTCTCTCTCTTACGCGCGCGCACTCTCTCTCTCTTACGCGCGCGCACTCTCTCTCTCTTACGCGCGCGCACTCTCTCTCTCTTACGCGCGCGCACTCTCTCTCTCTTACGCGCGCGCACTCTCTCTCTCTTACGCGCGCGCACTCTCTCTCTCTTACGCGCGCGCACTCTCTCTCTCTTACGCGCGCGCACTCTCTCTCTCTTACGCGCGCGCACTCTCTCTCTCTTACGCGCGCGCACTCTCTCTCTCTTACGCGCGCGCACTCTCTCTCTCTTACGCGCGCGCACTCTCTCTCTCTTACGCGCGCGCACTCTCTCTCTCTTACGCGCGCGCACTCTCTCTCTCTTACGCGCGCGCACTCTCTCTCTCTTACGCGCGCGCACTCTCTCTCTCTTACGCGCGCGCACTCTCTCTCTCTTACGCGCGCGCACTCTCTCTCTCTTACGCGCGCGCACTCTCTCTCTCTTACGCGCGCGCACTCTCTCTCTCTTACGCGCGCGCACTCTCTCTCTCTTACGCGCGCGCACTCTCTCTCTCTTACGCGCGCGCACTCTCTCTCTCTTACGCGCGCGCACTCTCTCTCTCTTACGCGCGCGCACTCTCTCTCTCTTACGCGCGCGCACTCTCTCTCTCTTACGCGCGCGCACTCTCTCTCTCTTACGCGCGCGCACTCTCTCTTACGCGCGCGCACTCTCTTACGCGCGCGCACTCTCTCTCTTACGCGCGCGCACTCTCTCTCTCTTACGCGCGCGCACTCTCTCTCTCTTACGCGCGCGCACTCTCTCTCTCTTACGCGCGCGCACTCTCTCTCTATTGCGCGCGCACTCTCTCTCTCTATTACGCACACACACACACACTCTCTCTCTATTACGCACACACAATCTCTCTCTATTATGCACAAATTCTCTCTCTCTCTATTACGCGCACACTCTCTCTCTATTACGCGCACACTCTCTCTCTCTCTATTACGCACACACAATCTCTCTCTATTACGCACACACTCTCTCTCTCTATTACGCACACACTCTCTCTCTCTATTACGCACACACTCTCTCTCTGTTACGCGCAAACTCTCTCACTCTCTATTACGCACACACTCTCTCTCTATTACGCACACACTCTCTCTCTATTACGCACAAACTCTCTCTCTCTATTACGCGCACACTCTCTCTCTCTCTATTACGCACACAATCTCTCTCTATTACGCACACACTCTCTCTCTATTACGCACACACTCTCTCTCTATTACGCACACACTCTCTCTCTATTACGCACACAATCTCTCTCTATTACGCACACACTCTCTCTATTACGCACACACTCTCTCTCTATTACGCACAAACTCTCTCTCTCTCTATTACGCGCACACACACACACTCTCTCTCTATTACGCACACACTCTCTCTCTCTCTCTATTACGCACACACAATCTCTCTCTATTACGCACACACTCTCTCTCTATTACGCGCAAACTCTCTCTCTCTCTATTACGCGCACACTCTCTCTCTCTCTATTACGCGCACACTCTCTCTCTCTCTATTACGCACACTCTCTCTCTATTACGCACAAACTCTCTCTCTATTACGCACAAACTCTCTCTCTCTCTATTACGCGCACACACACACACTCTCTCTCTATTACGCACACACTCTCTCTCTCTCTATTACGCACACACAATCTCTCTCTATTACGCACACACTCTCTCTCTATTACGCACACACTCTCTCTCTATTACGCGCAAACTCTCTCTCTCTCTATTACGCGCACACTCTCTCTCTCTCTATTACGCACACAATCTCTCTCTATTACGCACACACTCTCTCTCTATTACGCACACACTCTCTCTCTCTCTATTACGCACACACAATCTCTCTCTATTACGCACACACTCTCTCTCTATTACGCGCACACTCTCTCTCTATTACGCGCACACTCTCTCTCTATTACGCGCACACTCTCTCTCTCTCTATTACGCACACAATCTCTCTCTATTACGCACACACTCTCTCTCTATTACGCACACACTCTCTCTCTATTACGCACACACTCTCTCTCTCTTACGCACACACTCTCTCTCTCTTACGCACACACTCTCTCTCTCTTACGCGCGCGCACTCACTCTCTCTATCGCGCGCGCACTCTCTCTCTCTATCGCGCGCGCACTCTCTCTCTCTATTGCGCGCGCACTCTCTCTCTATTACGCACGCACTCTCTCTCTATTACGCACAAACTCTCTCTCTCTCTATTACGCGCACACTCTCTCTCTCTCTATTACGCACACAATCTCTCTCTATTACGCACACACAATCTCTCTCTATTACGCACACACAATCTCTCTCTATTACGCACAGTCTCTTTCTATTACGCACAAACTCTCTCTCTCTCTATTACGCGCACACTCTCTCTCTCTATTACGCGCACACTCTCTCTCTCTCTCTATTACGCACACAATCTCTCTCTATTACGCACACACTCTCTCTCTATTACGCACACACTCTCTCTCTATTACGCACACACTCTCTCTCTATTACGCACACACTCTCTCTCTATTACGCACACACTCTCTCTCTATTACGCACACACTCTCTCTCTATTACGCACACACTCTCTCTCTATTACGCACACACTCTCTCTCTATTACGCACACACTCTCTCTCTATTACGCACACACTCTCTCTCTCTCTATTACGCACACACTCTCTCTCTCTCTATTACGCGCACACACACACACTCTCTCTCTATTACGCACACACTCTCTCTATTACGCACAAACTCTCTCTCTCTCTATTACGCGCACACACACACACTCTCTCTCTATTACGCGCACACTCTCTCTCTATTACGCGCACACACACACACTCTCTCTCTATTACGCACACACTCTCTCTCTCTCTATTACGCACACACAATCTCTCTCTATTACGCACACACTCTCTCTCTATTACGCACACACTCTCTCTCTATTACGCGCAAACTCTCTCTCTCTCTATTACGCGCACTCTCTCTCTCTATTACGCGCACATTCATCTCTATTACGCACACACTCTCTCTCTATTACGCGCAAACTCTCTCTCTCTCTATTACGCGCACACTCTCTCTCTCTATTACGCGCACAATCTCTCTCTATTACGCGCACTCTCTCTCTCTTACGCGCGCGCACTCTCTCTCTCTTACGCGCGCGCACTCTCTCTCTCTTACGCGCGCGCACTCTCTCTCTCTTACGCGCGCGCACTCTCTCTCTCTTACGCGCGCGCACTCTCTCTCTCTTACGCGCGCGCACTCTCTCTCTCTTACGCGCGCGCACTCTCTCTCTCTTACGCGCGCGCACTCTCTCTCTCTTACGCGCGCGCACTCTCTCTTACGCGCGCGCACTCTCTCTCTTACGCGCGCGCACTCTCTCTCTCTTACGCGCGCGCACTCTCTCTCTCTTACGCGCGCGCACTCTCTCTCTCTTACGCGCGCGCACTCTCTCTCTCTCTTACGCGCGCGCACTCTCTCTCTCTATTGCGCGCGCACTCTCTCTCTCTATTACGCACACACTCTCTCTCTATTACGCACACACACACACACTCTCTCTCTATTACGCACACACAATCTCTCTCTATTACGCACAAATTCTCTCTCTCTCTATTACGCGCACACTCTCTCTCTATTACGCGCACACTCTCTCTCTCTCTATTACGCACACACAATCTCTCTCTATTACGCACACTCTCTCTCTCTATTACGCACACACTCTCTCTCTATTACGCGCAAACTCTCTCACTCTCTATTACGCACACACTCTCTCTCTATTACGCACACACTCTCTCTCTATTACGCACACACTCTCTCTCTATTACGCACAAACTCTCTCTCTCTATTACGCGCACACTCTCTCTCTCTCTATTACGCACACAATCTCTCTCTATTACGCACACACTCTCTCTCTATTACGCACACACTCTCTCTCTATTACGCGCAAACTCTCTCTCTCTCTATTACGCACACAATCTCTCTCTATTACGCACACACTCTCTCTCTATTACGCACACACTCTCTCTCTATTACGCACAAACTCTCTCTCTCTCTATTACGCGCACACACACACACTCTCTCTCTATTACGCACACACTCTCTCTCTATTACGCGCAAACTCTCTCTCTCTCTATTACGCGCACACTCTCTCTCTCTCTATTACGCGCACACTCTCTCTCTCTCTATTACGCACACACTCTCTCTATTACGCACACACTCACTCTCTATTACGCACAAACTCTCTCTCTCTCTATTACGCGCACACACACACACTCTCTCTCTATTACGCACACACTCTCTCTCTCTCTATTACGCACACACAATCTCTCTCTATTACGCACACACTCTCTCTCTATTACGCACACACTCTCTCTCTATTACGCACACACTCTCTCTCTCTCTATTACGCGCACACTCTCTCTCTCTCTATTACGCGCACACTCTCTCTCTATTACGCACACACTCTCTCTCTATTACGCACACACTCTCTCTCTATTACGCACACACTCTCTCTCTATTACGCACACACTCTCTCTCTCTATTACGCGCACACACACACACTCTCTCTCTATTACGCACACACTCTCTCTCTCTCTATTACGCACACACAATCTCTCTCTATTACGCACACACTCTCTCTCTATTACGCGCACACTCTCTCTCTATTACGCGCACACTCTCTCTCTATTACGCGCACACTCTCTCTCTATTACGCGCACACTCTCTCTCTATTACGCGCACACTCTCTCTCTCTCTATTACGCACACAATCTCTCTCTATTACGCACACACTCTCTCTCTATTACGCGCACACTCTCTCTCTCTCTATTACGCACACACTCTCTCTCTATTACGCACACACTCTCTCTCTATTACGCGCACACTCTCTCTCTCTCTATTACGCACACACTCTCTCTCTATTACGCACACACTCTCTCTCTCTTACGCGCGCGCACTCACTCTCTCTATCGCGCGCGCACTCACTCTCTCTATCGCGCGCGCACTCACTCTCTCTATCGCGCGCGCACTCACTCTCTCTATCGCGCGCGCACTCTCTCTCTCTATCGCGCGCGCACTCTCTCTCTCTATCGCGCGCGCACTCTCTCTCTCTATCGCGCGCGCACTCTCTCTCTCTATCGCGCGCGCACTCTCTCTATTGCGCGCGCACTCTCTCTCTCTATTGCGCGCGCACTCTCTCTCTATTACGCACGCACTCTCTCTCTATTACGCACAAACTCTCTCTCTATTACGCACAAACTCTCTTTCTCTCTATTACGCGCACACTCTCTCTCTCTCTATTACGCACACAATCTCTCTCTATTACGCACACAATCTCTCTCTATTACGCACACACAATCTCTCTCTATTACGCACACAGTCTCTTTCTATTACGCACAAACTCTCTCTCTCTCTATTACGCGCACACTCTCTCTCTCTATTACGCGCACACTCTCTCTCTCTCTCTATTACGCACACAATCTCTCTCTATTACGCACACACTCTCTCTCTATTACGCACACACTCTCTCTCTATTACGCACACACTCTCTCTCTATTACGCACACACTCTCTCTCTATTACGCACACACTCTCTCTCTCTCTATTACGCGCACACACACACACTCTCTCTCTATTACGCACACACTCTCTCTCTCTCTATTACGCACAAACTCTCTCTCTCTCTATTACGCGCACACACACACACTCTCTCTCTATTACGCGCACACTCTCTCTCTATTACGCGCACACACACACTCTCTCTCTATTACGCACACACTCTCTCTCTCTCTATTACGCACACACAATCTCTCTCTATTACGCACACACTCTCTCTCTATTACGCACACACTCTCTCTCTATTACGCGCAAACTCTCTCTCTCTCTATTACGCGCACACTCTCTCTCTCTCTATTACGCGCACAATCTCTCTCTATTACGCGCACACTCTCTCTCTATTACGCACACACTCTCTCTCTCTCTATTACGCGCACACTCTCTCTCTCTCTATTACGCGCACACTCTCTCTCTATTACGCACACACTCTCTCTCTATTACGCACACACTCTCTCTCTATTACGCGCAAACTCTCTCTCTCTCTATTACGCGCACACTCTCTCTCTCTCTATTACGCACACACTCTCTCTCTATTACGCACAAACTCTCTCTCTCTCTATTACGCGCACACACACACACTCTCTCTCTATTACGCACACACTCTCTCTCTCTATTACGCACACACAATCTCTCTCTATTACGCACACACTCGCTCTCTATTACGCACACACTCTCTCTCTATTACGCACACACTCTCTCTCTATTACGCACACACTCTCTCTCTATTACGCACACACTCTCTCTCTCTCTATTACGCACACACTCTCTCTCTATTACGCACACACTCTCTCTCTATTACGCACACACTCTCTCTCTATTACGCACACACTCTCTCTCTATTACGCACAAACTCTCTCTCTCTCTATTACGCGCACACACACACACTCTCTCTCTATTACGCACACACTCTCTCTCTCTCTATTACGCACACACAATCTCTCTCTATTACGCACACACTCTCTCTCTATTACGCACGCGCACTCTCTCTCTTACGCGCGCGCACTCTCTCTCTTACGCGCGCGCACTCTCTCTATTACGCGCGCGCACTCTCTCTATTGCGCGCGCACTCTCTCTATTGCGCGCGCACTCTCTCTATTGCGCGCGCACTCTCTCTCTCTATTGCGCGCGCACTCTCTCTCTCTATTACGCACGCACTCTCTCTCTCTATTACGCACGCACTCTCTCTCTATTACGCACGCACTCTCTCTCTATTACGCACGCACTCTCTCTCTCTCTATTACGCGCACACTCTCTCTCTCTATTACGCACACAATCTCTCTCTATTACGCACACACAATCTCTCTCTATTACGCACACACTCTCTCTCTATTACGCACAAACTCTCTCTCTCTCTATTACGCGCGCACTCTCTCTCTCTCTATTTATCCTCAAGTTAATGGTAAGGTCAAAGCCTTCACAACATTAACGTTATACCTTAATCACAGTTGTGCTAACTGAAGATTTTAGCATTGCCCAGCCCAGACAGGAAGGTCTTTATATAGGTCCCAAAACTTTTGTGGAAGGATCTCATATCTCCTGTATCTGCATGCAGTTGTATTCTCCCAGAAAACTCCAGTGACCATTGTTCATTTCAGACAGCAGTGATAATCGTCAGACATGGAACAGGTTACATATTTTTCTAGCCAGGGCAGGTTAAAGGCGAACAATGCTTCTTAGATTTATGACTAAGAATTCCACTGTCAGAAGACTTGAGACAGTCCCATTAGCTTTTCTGATCAACTCACATCTCTTCCAAGGTAACTATCATCATCTGTTCCCAACGTAACAACCCTACAACAGTAACCAGAAAAGTCTTCTACCATGACCTGCACAAGCAGCTACCAAAATGGTCAACTCTTTCTGGAAACCAGCACATATCTCAAACTCAACACTACTAATTCCAACTGAAGCAGAAAATTAGATTTAAGACCATCTCAAAGCATCCATACCCAAAGTATTGGCAAGTTTAGGATTCCTGGTTCAGGATTCTATTATGGCTAACATGCAGGTTCACTGGGCAGTTAGGAAGGCAAATTCAATGTTAGCATTCACTTTGAGAGGTCTGAATACAACAGCATGGATATACCGCTGAGGCTGTATAAGGCTGAAGCCAGATCACATTTGGAATATTGTGAACAATTTTGGGCCCAGTATCTAAGGAAGGCTGGTCTCGCAGGAAGCCCAGCAGACTCAACCATGACTGAACAGCAGGGCAGACTCGATGAGCTGAATGGCCTAATTCTGCTCCTACACCTTACGACCTTATATTCCTGTGCAGTAAAGTGATATACAGGCCATACTATATGCCAAAATTCTGCCCTGTGTTGTCTGTTAGACAAATCAAAGGCTGGATTGAATTAATGCTTCTTTCAGAATCAAACTATCACCCAAAAGGTAAATTCTTTAAAAGAAAATTACAATCCATGCATTGTTGCTGATAAACAGTAACAGCTTTGCACACATTCCACATGGGCCACTCCAGGCTTACACACAGTTGAAATCCACCCTTGAAGAAGTGACTGAAGACTGACTTCTCAATCAAATGAAATCAAGATGATATTGAAGGAGGAGAGAAGGAAATACAATAGCTTCTTCAAAAGAAACATTTTTGCCATATTAGATTAGTTACAAGTTCTAATGATCAAGCGACAAAAGCATGCTGCATGCTGAAAACTAACCTGAATTCTTCCAACATAACTGGTGCACAGCGCATGCAGAAAGGATACAAGTCCACAAAGTTGTGGGAGATGCAGGATCCTTCCATGAAGCCCTCCAAAACTATAATGTGACATGCATCCATGATACATAGACTGGTGAGGTCAAGGCTAAGTAGATTTCTCACGCATATCCTCTCCACGCCTACAGCAAACACAGTCTGACAATTATGTTCTTAAGATCTGGCCTGCTCAATCAACAGTGATGCAATTAAATTATTTACTGTGATGTACATGAGATCAGATCAGCAAATTAGAATAGCTTTTCTAAATCACTTCACAAGGCAGTTGAGAGTGAACCAAATTACTGCTGAAACCAAATCAGAAAATGATGGCAAGTTTCTTCCTTTTATGCCAAGTAGGAATTTTACAACAATGGAATAGCTTCATAATTATTATTACTAACACTAGTCTCTTTTATCAGACTTAAGTAAGTAAGTGAATTCAAATTCAAAAGAATTTGAACTAAATTCTCCGGATTATAATTCTGATAAAAATGTATCTACCGAAAGTAGTCACAGTTTCTACTGCCAAGGATGTTGTTAGGAGCTGTTGACTGATTACAGCATTCTCTAGAATACTAGTCCACTGACATAACCACCATGCTACTGTGTAATTTGCAGAAAAAGATAATTCAGCATCGCATCGTGGTGACAAGGAAACATGATAGGTATTGAAACTTGTACTATAACACCAGCTCCTGCCATCACAGGGAAATGTAACAGTGAACAATTTTAACACAAGGAAAATGAATTTCAATTTATTCTCCGTATGCTGATTCATCTTGGGTACATTGCTAATTTATTCAGAAAAGTTACAGATAAAGGAACGATTTTAAAAAATGAGCATTACTCAGTTACATATGAATTAACCTAAGGTATTTGGTTCAATGAACAGAATTGTCTTTACGTGACTGGTTCCAAAAGGATGCATGATTGACCCAAGGATGAATTTTAAAATGCCAACACAGCTGGGAGCAAATCTGATGGATGAAGAAGCTCTTAGGCATAACATAGAACCATGGAAAGTCTTATTTGCGTTGCTTGCGTTACTTTGTATTTATACATATGTAAACGATGCAATGTTAAAATTCACTATATAATAACTTTGGAACTTACTGCCCACAAAATTATACTCTATCTGCCATATATTAAGTTTAAAAATAATACTCACAAATACTAAAATATTTATATAATTTCTCACCACCTAACCATAATTAAACGCTTTGCATAATTTATTTAAAGTACAGGGATCAGTCAGCGCTGACTACATATTCAGCATTTATTTTCATTAGAAAGGCTTCTCAACTGAATATGTGTTACTCAGACATGAAACTGAAACAGTAACATTAAAATACCTGGATCATACATTGACAAGGACATTTTTATCATATTTAAATTCAGTTATCTACTCACCTGTCATAGTATTCAGAGCCTTCTTCTAGGCCAGGCAACACGCCTGTCAAGAGTCCTTGTAGTCCTGGCTTCAGAGTTTTACCCAGAGGCAAGAAATACACTTCGTATAAGCTCAACAGCACAGGCTTGACAGACATAGCCGCATTGACAAGAAGAGGGAAAAGGCCAGAGCTGAAGAAAGAATAATTTCCAAACATTCAAAAACAGTTTTCTAACACCTCTCCATAAGTCACCAACTGCTGTGTAAACATAATTTTACATTTACTCTCAGCCTACCTGTGCTTCAGTTAAACAGCTATTTTTCATTAGCGAGCCGAAAAACTGAAGATGATCAAGTGACTTCAATGCAGACAGCATTACAGCCAAATCAACATGTTAAATGAAGATATTAACATACTAATTGTTTCCACAACTGGAAAATTGATCCAATTCTGCCCATTCTCAATGCAGCTGGTGTTGTAAAGCCTCGATATACTTGACATCATTAATGGCCCTAAGAAGAAAACAGGCCTTTTCTTTTATAGCAATTGTTTTAACAGAGTGGCTTCAGAGGCCACAAAGAGTTAACCAGATCGCAGGGGTCTGAAATAATAATTAGCCCAGACTGGGTAGTGATAGCGGAAACCCCTCCCTAACAAAATAATTGGATTTCATTTTTTCCCTATTCCAAAGCAACATTACTGTTACAGTTTCATAAACATTGCACAAGACTGTACAGAAACCTTGGTATGCTTCCATACCATGGTCAATCTTCTGTAACCCATTTCATTGAGTGGCGATTTGCATGATTTTAGCACAAGTCCCCTGGTGGTGGTATCAAATGTCCTTGAGTGAAAGATTTGTCTTTGGGGCTTTTTTATCTCCATATATCTGATAGGGCAAGACAGCTACGATAGCTACATTTGGCCATAATTCCCTCAAGCACCAGCACTGGACTTCACTAATAACCACCATTAATGTGACCAATCATAATTGCTGCTCAACCTAATATTTCAATTAACCTGATCAAATGTTATGTCAGGACAGGTAAAACTTGAAGCCAAACCTTCTTAGCTAGACAGTGGTGCACCACCACTGTGACAAGCTGCTTTACCCACTTTAATAACTTAATAGTGAATTGACAGCCTCTTAAAGGGGCTTCTGCTCAGGTATAAATTATTTTCATTATCAACCTGTTTGGACATGGTGTGATACACCTTTGAAGCAGTTTGGATTGAATTAGGATCTTTTGGATCAGTGGTATGATGCTCCTTGAAAACAAATTTTGGCCTCAGTCATGCTCTGGGTGAAGAACTTTCTCCTCATCTCAGTCCTAAAAGGTTTATCCTTTAGTCTTAAACTATGACCTGGTTCTGAATTCCTCCTCCATCAGGAACATTCTTCTTGCATCTAACCTGTCTACTTCTGTAAGAATTTTATTGGTTTCTGTGAGATTTTCCTTTCATTCTTCTAAACTCCACTGAATATATTCCTAACTATCGCAACCTTTACTCTTACATCAGTCCTACTATCCTGGGAATCAATTTGGTAAACCTTTACAGCAAGAACATCCTCAGAACTGAGGAAGGGTCACTGGACCAAAAACGTTAACTCTGCTTTTTCCTTCACAGATGCTGCCAGACCTGCTGAGTTTCTCCAGAAAATTTGTTTGTGTTCCCAACTGCATTATACCCATTTACTCCTATCTGTCTGATTAATTTTATGCTGCAGCTATACAAAACTCTGGTGCGGCCGCACTTGAAGTATTGCGTACAGTTCTGGTCACCGCATTATAAGAAGGATGTGGAAGCTCTGGAAAGGGTGCAGAGGAGATTTACTAGGATGTTGCCTGATATGGAGGGAAGGTCTTAAGAGGAAAGGCTGAGAGACTTGAGGCTGTTTTCATTAGGGAGAAGAAGGTTGAGAGGTGACTTAATTGAAACATATAAAATAATCAGAGGGTTAGATAGGGTGGATAGGCAAAGCCTTTTTCCTAGGATGGTGACGGCGAGCACAAGGGGGCATAGCTTTAAATTGAGGGGTGAAAGATATAGGACAGATGTCAGAGGTGGTTTCTTTACTCAGAGTAGTAAGGGAATGGAAAGCTTTGCCTGCAACGGTAGTAGATTCGCCAACTTTAGGTACATTTAAGTCGTCATTGGATAAGCGTATGGACATACAGGGAATAGTGTAGGTTAGATGGGCTTCAGATGGGTATGACAGGTCGGCACAACATCGAGGGCCGAAGGGCCTGTACTGTGCTGTAATGTTCTATAATTAATCTACTTTGTTTCCAATCCTCTGTTCATTCAGGCACAAAGTCTTCAGGTTGGTCTTTCTCATGTCCCTTATCCCATTCCTACATTTTTTTTTTTAAGAACTGCGGCCTTGATAACCCTCCCCAACCACAGTTCAAATATCCCCCACACCCAGCATCAGTCCTGGTCCTGGCCAGTTTGTATTAATCCCACTTCCCCCATAACCAGTCCCAATGCCCCAAGAATTTGGAACTCTCCCCATCTCTCTAACCATTTATCCATCCATTATATCTTGTGATTTCTTCTCCGAATAGCACATGACACTGTTAGTAATCCTAAGATCAGAATCTTTGAGGTCCTACTTTTCAGCTTACTTCACGACTCCCTATATTTTGCTTTTAAGACCTACCCTTTTTTAACCTATGTCGTTGGTACCAATGTGCACCATGGCCACTGACTATTCACCCTATCCCTCCAGGATGTCTTGTAGCTACTCTGAAGCGTCCTTGACCCTGGCATCAGAGCAGCAGCATACCATTCTGGATTCTTTTTTGCGGCCTCAGAAACGCCGATCTATTCCCCTTACAATTAAATAATTATAACTATTGCATTCTCACACTTCTTGCTCCTTCCCTTTGCAGCAGAGCTAACCATGGTGCCATGAATTTGGCTGTTGCTATTTCCCACCCCCCCGAGAGGCCATTCCTCTCAACAGTATCCAAAGTGGTATGTCTGCTTTTCAGGGGAATATCCACAGGGAATTCCTGCATTGCCTGCCTAGTCCTTTTACTCTACCTGGTGGTCACTATTCCCTTTCAGCCTGCGGAGTCTTAGCCTATGACCAAGTCAAATCTGATCTTATTAATATCATTCTCCTCCCAGTTAATAACTTTGATTTCAGGCCCATTCTTGTTCTTTTCCATAACAATCTTGAATCTATAGAGTAATGATCGCTGTTGAAATATCACACATAGGTTTTACATTCAAATTACTTGCTTTACATGTAGGTTACTTCTGAAGCTATTCTTGCAGTAATCAGGAAAAACACACGCATGTCAAATTTCAAATGGTATACAAAATGTTTATGTTACACAAGAAAAGGGTGATGATTACATTGTAAAGTCAGCACAGGTTGACTGAGGCCATCAGTCCATTAAAAGGTTCTCTACCTCACAAACGATCTGCAACGTTCTGCATGAATTCCATCGCCGTGTGATGCAAGGTACACAGGGCATACATATCAGCGGCTGGCTAATTGAATCAAACACAATGTATCTTGAATTGCTCTTAATCAGCAGTGTACAGATCTTAAAAGGCAAAACAGCAGCAGTGTTCACAAGCTCCCATATAATTTAAAATAGGGCAAAACTTGAACATATTCCTTTTAAATGCAGAGAATGGATCTTTACATCTGCTAGCATGTCACTGTTCGCAAGAATAACTGAGTTATGATACAATCTCAACAGATTATCTTAAGTTTTCCACTAACTGGATGATGCTATCAGTCCGAAAAAAGTTCTCCATCTCACAAACAATCAGTTCTGTCAGAATTTAATTTCATATTGAAACAATATGTACCTTCGGTTGCCCTTAATAGGCAGAATAAAACATTGCTGATTAGTCCGCTAATTATCTTCGATAAGACTCTTCAATTTTGCAACACTTTCTGAACAATCTTAAGTATGCTATCAGGTACATGAACAACCAATAAAGATTATTAATTAGGTTTAAAACATAAATCACTTCCATTTGCTAAAAGTGACTTACTTTCATAAGCAGGGTCCCACTCTCTGCAAATAAATACAATAGATTTAAACCTTGTATATATATATTAATTATCCAAGAATTGAGAAAGCCTCTAAGTCCTGTTGATTTTTTCATGGTAACATCTTCGTCAATCAATATTGACTTGCCAACTAATAAAAACCTTCTAATTGTGTTACATAAATTGTGATAATCAGAAATCTGGCATTCTTCCTTTTATCCTGATAAGTAAAAGATGAAAAGTTTCATCAATATATCTCTTCTGTAATATGCATTCTGCTTATTTGGTGACCTATAACTGCTCACATTTCCACCTTTGAAGAGTGCAGTTTTTATCTCTTTTCTGAAAAGAACTAACATATAGCCCACCTGTATAAGAAAAGATCTTTGGCCAGCCTTTTAGAGCCAATAATTTTAAAGATGATCTCATAGGTTTCTAGTGCTTTACGATGAACACCACTGGGCAGTGCTGGGTGAAGACACTGGGCCAACCGCTTGCCAATAGTCAGTTTCTTTGGGACCACCTGGTATTTTGCATTGTTCTGTAAAACCTGTCAAATATATTAACATTGATAATCAGTTACAGAATATTCTATACGGAGACCACTAAAAGGGCTCGAGTTCAAATGTGCAGGACTGGACTGACGATTGTTTCTTGTTATAAAACTACTTTTCAAAATTTCCAATGACTCACAAATCATGAGTTTCACATATCACGAGCAAATTGTAAAAACAAGTACTTAAACTGAAATAACACCAGCAATGGCAGTGTGAAAATAATGGGAGTGATGAAGAATCTGTCCTAAGTTTGAAAACATCTGGGCAAGTCAACTTCCCCACAAGAGAATTTAGAAGAGAATGCTAGCTCTGAACACCTTATTAGGCTGTGAGGCAGCTTTAAAAAAACTTTTCTTTTAGGTGCAATATGATCTTTGCCTACCTGCCTTAAAACAAGACATAACATATCCAACCCAACACTTCTATGATCACAAGACATAGAAGTAGAAGTTCAACAATCAGCCTATCAAGTCTCAATGAGATTACAGTGTGATTTGATAATTCCCAACTCTACATTCCTCTCTTTTCAGTGATTTGTACATCAGGTCCAGTTCAATGTGTTTGTTGATGGAGTTCCTGTTGGATGTAAGTCAGTTTCTAAATGAATACCCTGGGTCGGTGTCACTAGTGAAAGGGACCATATGGATATAAAAACCAAGGAAAAGGTCAGTAATATGCAGTAAATAGCAGAACCCTCAGTGGCATCAATATATACAGGGATCTAGGCGTACAGATCTACAGTTCACTGAAAATGGTAAAACAAGTGGATAAGGTGGTCAAGAAGGCAAATAGCATGCTTGCCTTCATTAGTCAGGGCATAGCGTACAGAAATTGGCAAGTCATGTTGCAGTTGCATAGAACTTTAGTCAGGTCACATTTGTAATACTAATACTGGTGTACAATTCTGGTCACGACACCATAAGAATGATGTATTTTGCCACATGTGACAACAATAAATCAAATCAAATGGTTTGCCAGGACATTGCCCAGTTTGGAAGGTCTAGCTATGAGAAGAGTTTAGACAAACTTGGCTTGTTTTCACTTGACTGTCAAAGGACGAGGTGCAACCTAACAGAAGGTTACAGAACAGACATAATGTCATGAATAAAAGAACGACAAGAGTAAGATTAGGGCCTGTCAAGGACAGTAGTCAGAAGTGGTGTGTGGAGTCTGAAGAGATAGGAGTGGCGTCAAATGAATATTTTTCATCAGTATTCACACATGAAAAAGACAATGCTGTCGAGGAGAATACTGAGATACAGGCTATTAGACTAGATGCGATTGAGGTTCATAAGGAAGAGGTGTTAGCAATTCTGCAAAGTGTGGAAATAGATAAGTCCCCTGGGCCAGATGGGATTTATCCTAGGATTCTCTGGGAAGCTAAGGATAAGATTGCAGAGCCTTTGGCTTGAATCTTTATGTTGTCATTGTCTACAGGAATAGTGCCAGAAGACTGGAGGATAGCAAATGTTGTCCCCTTGTTCAAGAAGGGGAGTAGAGACAACCCTGGTAATTACAGACCAGTGAGCCTTACTTTGGCTGTGGGTAAGTGTTGGAAAGGATTACATGAGATAGGATTTATAATCATCTAGAAAAGAATAATTTGATTAGGGATAGTCAAAATGGTTTTGTGAAGGCTAGGTTGTGCCTCACAAATCTTATTGAGTTCTTTGAGAAGGTGCCGAAATAGGTAGATGAGGGTAAAGCAGTTGAAGTGGTGTATATGGATCTCGGTAAAGCATTTGGTAAGGTTCCCCATGGTATGCTACTGCAGAAAATACGGAGGCATGGGATTGAGGGTGATTTAGCAGGTTAGATCAGAAATTGACTAACTGGAAAAAGACACAGGGTGGTGGTTGATGGGAAATGTTCATCCTGGAGTTCAGTTACTAGTGGTGTACCACAAGGATCTGTTTTGGAGATACTGCTGTTTGTCTTTTTTATAAATTACCTGGATGAGGGCATAGAAGGATGGGTTAGTAAATTTGCAGATGACACTAAAGTTGGTGGAGTTGTGGACAGTGTTGAAGGATGTTGCAGGTTACAGAGGGACACAGAGAAACTGCAGAGCTGCTGAAAGGTGCCAAATGGAGTTTAATGCAGAGAAGTGAGAGGTGATTCACTTTGGAAGGAGTAACAGGAATAGAGTGTACTGGGCTAATGGCAAAATTCTTGGTAGTATGGATGAGCAGAGCGCTCTCGGTGTCCATGTGCATAGATCCCTGAAAGTTGCCACCCAGGCTGACAGGTTATTGGGAAGGCGTACGGTGTGTTAGGTTTTATTGTTAGAGGGTCTGAGTTTTGAAGCCATGAGGTCATGTTGCAGCTGTACAAAACTCTGTTGCGGCCACACTTAGAGTACTGCGTACAGTTCTGGTCGCCACATTATAGGAAGGATGTGGAAGTATTGGAAAGGGCGCAGAGGGGATTTACCAAGATGTTGCCCAGTATGGAGAGAAGGTCTTCTGAGGAAAGACTGAGGGACTTGAGGCTGTTTTTGTCAGAGAGAAGAAGGTTAAGAGGTGACTTAACAGAGACGTACATGATCAGAGGATTAGATAGGCTGGACAGAGAGAGCCTTTTTCCTCAGATGATGACAGCTAGCATGAGGGGACATAGCTTTAAATTGAGGGGTGATACATATCGAACAGATGTCAGAGATAGTTTCTTTACTCAGAGTGTAGTAAGGGCATGGAATGCCCTGCCTGCAACAGTAGTAGACTCACCAACTTTAAGGGCATTTAAATGGTCATTGGATAAACATATGGATGATAATGGAATAGTGATGGTTAGATGGACTTCAGATTGGTTTCAGAGGTCGCCGCAACATCGAGGGCCGAAACCTGAAGGTCTATCTAACCTCCACCCCTTCCTTATACTACCATCCATATGCCTATCTAATAGCCGCTTAAATGCCCCTAATGAGGCTGACTCCACGACCCTCTCCGCAATGCATTCCACACCCCTACCAGTCTCTGAATAAAGAACCTACCTCTGATGTCTCCCCTACATCTACCTCCACTCAGTTCAAAACTATGTCCCTTGTAACAGCTACCTCCATCCTAGAAAAATGTCTCTGGCTGACCACTCTATCTATACCTCTGATCATTTTGTACACGTCTAGCAAGTCACCTCTTATCCTTCGTCGTTCTAAAGAGAAAAGCCTTAGCTCTCTCAACCTTTCCTCCTAAGACCTTCCCTCCATTGCAGGCAACATCCTGGTAAATCTCCTCTGCACCTTTTCTAATGCTTCCACATCTTTCCTGTGATGTGGCGACCAGAACTGGGCACAATACTTCAGATGTGGCTGAACCAGGCTTTTGTATAGCTGGAGCACAACTTCATGGCTCTTGAACTCAATCCCTTGATTAATGAAAGCTAACACACCATAAGCCTTCTTAACAACACTATCCACCTGGGTGGCAGCTTTGAGGGAACTGTGGACATGAACCCCAACATCCCTCTGCTCCTCCACACTGTCAAGAATCTTTTCCGTTAACCCTGTATTCTGCTTTCAAATTTGTCCTTCCAAAATGAATCACCTCACACTTCTCAGGGTTAAACTCCATCTGCCACTTCTCAGCCAGCTCTGCATCCTGTCAATGGCCCTCTGTAACCCAGAACAGCCCTCCGCACTTTACACAACTCGACCCACCTTTGTAACAACAGACTATCATCAGAGTATTCTCCTAGGGTAGAAATGTCAATTACGAGGGAAAGTAGGTTTAAGGTAAAAGAAGATAAGTTTAAATGATATTTGGGAGGCATGTTTTTTTTAAATACAGAGGGTGGTGAGTGCCTGGAAAGTGCTGCCAGAGATGGTGGCACAGGCAGATACAATAACAATAGTTAAGAGGTATCTTGACAGATATATGAATTGGCAAGGGATAGAGGGATATACATATAAGCGAAAGGTTTTTAGTTTAGAAATGCATTTTGTGTTAGCTCAGTCTTGATTGGCCGCTCCTGTGCTGTACTGTTGCTTGTACTCTTTGTCTAAGAGTCAGTTGCAGCAATTATCATTAGTAGAGCGGAGGTTCGAGAACATAGAAAAGTACAGCACAGTACAGGCCCTTCGGCCCATGATGTTATGCTGTGGAGTACAGGCCCTCAGGCCTACGGGTTCTGAATGGTCTGGCAGGCTTAAAAGTAGATAAACCTCAAGGTCAGCATGAAATGTATCCCTGGTTGTTGAATCTGGCATGGAAGAAAAGTCATAGGCACTTACAAAAGTTTTCCATTCCTCCCTGGCCACAGGAGAGGTGCCAAAACACTGGAGGACTGCCAGTGTGGTACCATTATTCAAGAATGGAATAAAGGATAACCAGGAAACTACAGGTCTACCAATCTAACCTCAGTGGTGGGAAAACTACTGGAAGCATTCTAAGAGACAGAATTAATCTGCATTTGAAAACCACAGGGATTAATCAAGAACAGTCAATGTGGTTTTGTTAAGGGCAAGTCATATCTGACCTTCTTGATTAAATTTTTCAAACAGGCAACCAGTTGCGTAGATGAGGACAATGCTTTTGATATAGTCGACTCGGACGTCAGCAACACTTTTAATAAGGTTCTGCACTGCAGGCTGATAGCAAAGGTAAGAGTCCATGGGATCCAAGGGAATTTGACATACAGGATCGACAATTGGCTGGATGGAAGAAAACAGAGGATGATGTTTGAGGGGTGTTATTCCAACTGCAAGTTTAAGTGCAGTGTAGACTCATAATGACTAATGTGGGACCCTTGTTGGTGTTTTACACAAATGAGTTAGACTTGAATGTAAGAGGGTTGATCAGTAAGGTCACGGGCAATATAAAAATTGGCAGGTGACAAATATTGAGGTGGTTATCCTGGAAGCAGGAAGACATAGGCAGACTGGTCAGATGGGCTAACAAAGTGTGAAGCTGGATGAACACAGCAGGCCAAGCAGCATCTCAGGAGGACAAAAGCTGACGTTTCGGGCTGAGACCTTTCATCAGAGAGGGGGATAGGGAGAGCGTTTTGAAATAAATAGGGAGAGAGGGGGAGGTGGAACGAAGACGGATAGAGGAGAAGATAGGTGATGAGGAGAGTATAGGTGGGGAAGGGATAAGTCAGTCCGGGTAGAATGGACAGGTTAAGGAAGCGGGATGAGGTTAGTAGGTGGGAAATGGAGGTGCAGCTTGAGGTGGGAGGAGGGGATAGGTGAGAGCAAGAACAGATTAGGGGGGAGGGGATGGGCTGGTCTGGTTTTGGGATGCAGTGGGAGGAGGGGAGATTTTAGAGCTTGTGAAGTCCACTTTGATACCATTGGGCTGCAGGGTTCCCAAGCGGAATATGAGTTGCTGTTCCCGCAACCTTCGGGTGACGTCATTGTGGCACTGCAGGAGGCCCATAATGGATATGTCGTCTAAGGAATGGGAGGGGGAGTTAAAATGGTTCATGACTGGGAGGTGCAGTTGTTTATTGCGAACAGAGCGGAGGTGTTCTGCAAAGCGGTCCCCAAGCCTCCGCTTGGTTTCTCCAATGTGGGGGGGGGGGGGGGGGGGGGGGGGGGGGGGAGAGAAGAGTTGTGGTCCTCGAAGAACGTGGACATCTGGGATGTGCAGGAGTCGAATGCCTCATCCTGGGAGCAGATGTGGCGGAGGCGAAGGTCCCCCGCAGTGGTCAAAAACGCCCTTTACCGTGTCTCCCGCATTTCCCACAACACATCCCTCACATCCTGCCCCCACAATAACTGCCCTAAGAGAATCCCCCTCATCCACACACGCACACTTTCCCTCTCCCCCAACACACACACACACACACACACACACACACACACACACACACACACACACACACACACACACACACACACTCTCCCTCACGGACACATTCTCTCTCTGCCTCACACATACATGCGCGCGCACGCACACACACGCGCACACACTCTCTCTCTCTCTCTCCCCCTCACTCGCAGTCCATCTCACTTGCTCATGCTCCTTCTCCTTAGCTTGCACTCCCTCACTTGTGTTCCTTCTCACTCACTCACTCCCTCCCTCTCCTCCTCTCTCTCTCTCTGGCACGGTCCCATCTCAATTCCTTGTGCTCCACCTCTCTCACAAACACTCCTTCACTCACACTCCATCTCGCTCCCACATGCTCCATCTCCCTCTATCATGCTCCAACTCACTCACTCGTGCTCCTTCTGCCTTGCATGCGCTCCCAAGCTTGCAATCCTTTTTCCTTGCTTGTGCTCCATTAACCTCACTCGCGCTCAATCTTCATCCCTCACCATCTTGTTCACTCACAGTCCCTTGCTTGCTCTCCATCTCCCTTGCTCACGCTCCCTTGCTCGCATATCCTCACTGTCATTCCATCTCCTTGCCCAAGCTCACTGCTTGTGCTCCCTTGCTCGCACTCCTATGCTTGCGCCCCATCTAGCTCGCTCCATCTCCCTGGAGCACGTTCCATTTCCCTCGTGTACCATCTTCTTCACTCGTGCTCCATCTCCCTCGCTCGTGCTCCCTTGCTCAGGCTCCTCTCCCTTGTGTTCCATTTCCTCGCCCACGCTCACTCGCTTGCGCCACATCTCACTGGCTTGTGCTCAATTTCCCTCGTTCTCCATCTCATTTATGTTCCATTTCCCTTGGTCGGACTCGATCTCATTCGCTCATGCTCCTTCTCCCTCATCTACACTCCCTTGCTTGCATTCCTTCTCCCTCGTCCGTGCTCACACACTTGCGCTCCTGTGCTTGCACCCCATCTACCTTGCTCGTGCTTCATCTCTCCCAGTCATGCTCCCTCACTTGCATTCATTCTCCCTCACTCGTGCTCCTTCTCACCCACTTGCATTTTCTCCCTCACCCATGCTCACTTGCTTATGGCACATCTACCTCACTTGTGCTCCATCTCGCTGGCTCGCACTCCATCTACCAACCTCATGCTCACGCTCCCTCGCTCACACTCCATCGCACTTGCTCGTGCTCCCTCGCTTGCGTTCCTTCTCCCTCTGTCTCTCTCACTTGCTCAGTCCCATCTCCCTCCCTCGCGTATGCTCCACCTCCCTTGCGCTCCACTTCCCTCAGTCACGTAATGTCCATTGCTCATGCGCCACCTTGCTCGCTCATGGTCCCTTGCTCACACTCCCTCAATCACGCATCTTCTCCCTGGCTCACGTTCCCTCGCTCTCATTCCATCTCCTCGCCCTCATTCCATCTCCTCGCCCAACCTCAGTCATTTGCAGATCCCTTGCTTGTGCCTCATCTACCTTGGTCTTGCTCTATCTCCATCTCCCTGGCACACACTCCATTTCCCTCATGTTCCATCTCACTTGCTCAAGCTCCATTGGTTGCGTTCCTTCTCGCTCACTCGCGTTCCCATGCTCACTCGCTTGTGCCCCATCTACCTCACTCATGCTCCATCTCACTGGCTAGCATTCTGTTTCCCTCATGCTCTATCTCACTTGCTCGCACTCCAGCTCACTCATGCTCTATCTCACTGCATCTCTCTAGCTCAAGATGCATTTCGCTCGCACTCTCCCTGGCTCATGCTGCATTTTACTTGCGCTCTCACTCATGCTCCCTATCCCTTATACTGCATGTCTCTCGCTCCTGCTGCATCTCTCTGTCAGTCACGTTCGCACTCTCTCTCGCTTGTGCTCCCTCTGATTGGCGCTGCATCTTGCTCATGCTCCCTCTTGCTGACGCTGCATCTCGCTTGCTGGCATTACTTCTTGCTGGTGCTGCATCTTGTTCACTGGCCCTGACTGTCACTTGCTCTCGATGCATCCCCCTCGCTGGCGCACCATTTCACTTGCGCTGCATTTCGCTCATTGGTGCTCTATCTTGCTGGAGATGCATCTCGCTGGCATTGTATCTAACCAGCTGCCGCTTTGTCTCACTGATGCAGCATCTCGCTCACTGTCCGCTCTCTCTCGCTGCATCTAAATGATTTGGAGTTGGGGTCTTAGTGTGGTGTGTCAAAATTTGCAGATGACACTAAGGTGAGTGGTACAGCAAAGTGTGCAGAAGACACTGAACGTCTGCAGACAATATAGATAGTGTAAGTGAGTGGGCAAAGGTCAGGCAGATGGAGTACAACGTTGACAAGTGTGATATCATCCATTTTAGTAGGAATAATAAAAAAAAGGACTACATTTTAAATGGTTAAAAATTGCAGCATGCTGCTGTGCAGAGGGACGTGGGTGTCCTGGTGAGGTCACACCTGGAGTACTGTGTACAGTTTTGGTCTTCAAAAGAGAGCTAGTGAGTGAGTTGCACTGCGAAAGCACGGTGAGGAGATTCACTCAGTTGATTCCAGAGTTGAGAGGGTTGGATTATAAGAAGATACTGAGTGGAGTGGGATTACATTCGTTGTAATTCAGAAGAATGAAAGGAGATCTTACAGAAACATAAGGTTATGAAAGGAATAAATAAGGTGGAGGCAGGCAGGTTGTTTCCACTAGCAGGTGAAACTAGGACTAGAGGGCATCGCCTCAAAATAAAGGGAAGCAGATGTAGGACTGAGGTCAGCAGGAGCTTCTTCACCCAAAGGGTTGTCAATCTGTGGAATTCCCTGCCCAGTGAAGCAGTTGAAGCTACCTCGCTAAATGTTTTTAAGGCAAGGATGGATAAACTTTTGAACAGTAAGGGTTATGGTGAGTGGTTGGGTAGGTGGGGCTGAGTCTCAAAAAGATCAGCCATGATCATATTAAACGGCAGGGCAGGCTCGAGGGACCAGCTGGTCTACTTCTGCTCCTAATTCTCATGTTCTTCTAGAACATAGGAAAGTAAAGCACAGGACAGGCCCATCATGCCCACGATGTTGTGCCGTGGAATAATCCTAATCCAATTAATCCAATTCTGTTCTTTTCCAGTTCATTCTTGCTGTGTCTTGTTTGCTGGCACTCGCTCTAGCTGATGCTGCATCTCACTCGCTGGCATTCCCACTTGTTGATGCTGCATTTTGCTCGCTGGCGCTGCATCTCGCTCACTGGTGCTCCCTCTCGTTGGCGTTGCATCTCATTCACTTGCGCACCCTCTTGCGCTCTCTCGCCACCACTCACTCGCGTGCACTCTCACTCATGCTCCCACTCGCTCTCGGCATTCCCTTGTGCTCCATTACCATTTCTCTGTAACTCACTCACATCCCACTCGCCGGTTGACATTGCATCTCGCTCACTGGCACTGCCTCCTGCTGATGCTGCACCTTGCTCGCTGGCGCAGCATTTGCCTGCTGGGTATCCCGCTCGTTCAGTGGCGCTCCTTCTCACTGGCACTGCATCTCACTTGCTGGCATTACCTCTCGCTCATGCTGCAGCTCGCTCACTGGTGCCCCATCTGGCTAACGCTGCATCTCGCTCAGGAGTGGTGCATTTCACTCATTTGCACTGTCTTACTGGGGCTACAACTCGCTGGCGCTGTATCTCACTTACAGGCATTACCTCTCGCTGGCCCTCCCTGTCGCTCGCTCACACCGCTTCTCGCTCACTGGTGCACTTCAATCACTTGCGCTGCATCTCATTCATTGGCCGTCTGTCTTGCTGGGGCTTCATCTCGCTGGTGCTGTATCTTATTCGCTGGCACTGCATCTCGCTTGCTGGTGCACCCACTTGCTGGCACTACATCTTGTTTGCGCTGCATCACGCTTGCTGGAGCTCCCTCTTGCTCGGTAGCATTTCCTCTCGCTGGTGCTGCATCTTGCTCACTGGCACTCCCTCGCGCTCACGTTGCATCTCGCTCGCTGGTGCTTGCTCTCGCTGGCTCTCTGTCTTGTTGGGGTTGCACAGCACTGACACCGTTTCTCACTGTTGCTGCATCTTGTTTGTTGGCATTGCATCTCACTTGTTGGTGCTCCCTCTCACAGGGGCTGCATCTTGCTTGCTCGTGCTCCCTCTTGCTCGCTGACATTAGCTCTCACTGGTGCTGCATCTTACTCATTGAGCCTCCATCGCTCGCTCACGCTGTAGCTCACTCACTGGTGCTGCATCTCGCTCACTGGCTCTCCCTCCCTGCCACATGCTGGCACAGCATCTTGCTGACGCTGTTTACTGTTGGTGCAGTCTCGCTGCTGCTGCATCTCGCTGGCACTGCATCTGGCTTGCTGGTGCTCCCTCTTGTTTGCTAGCACTACCTCTCACTGGTGCTGCAACTTGCTCACTGGCCCACCCTGTTGCCGGCTCGTGCTCCCACTCACTTGCAAGCGCTGAAGCTCGCTCGCTTGCACACCCTCTCACTCACTCACTGGTGCTGCGCCTGGCTCGCACAGCATTTCCCTTGCTGGCACCCCCTCTCACAGGTGCTCCAGCTTGCTCGCTGGCGCTACCTCTAACTGACGATGCATTTCACTAACTGGCGTTCTCTCTTGTTGGTGCTGCATCTGGCTCGCTGGCACTCCCTCTGGCTGGTGCTGCATCTCACTCGCTGGCGCACCTTCTCGCTCACTCGTTCGCGTTCTCTCCGATCGCTGGCTGTATCTCTCTCTGGTCCTGCATCTTGCTCGCTAGCCCGCGATGCATCTGGCTCACTAGCCCTCCCTGTCACTCGTTCGCACTGCATCTTACTCACTAGCACTGCAACTCGGTCGTTGGTGCTCTGTCTCGCGGGGGCTGCATTTTGCTGGCGCAGCATCATGCTCGCTGGCAATCTCTGTCACATGCCGGAGCAGCATCTCGCTGAAGCTGTTTCTCACTGGTGCTGCATCTTGTTTGCTGGCATTACCTCTCACTAGTGCCACATTTTGCTCACTGCCCCTCCCTGCCACTCGCCCGTGCTCCCACTCACTTGCTAGTGCCGAAGCTCACTTGTTTGCACTTCCTGTCGCTCACACGTGCCGGCAGCTCACTCACACTGCATTTCCCTCACTGGCTGTCCCTCTCACTGCTGCAGCTCGCTCACTGGCGCTCCCTCTCACTGGCACTCCCGCTCACTTGCTGGCGCAATCTCTTGCTGCACCTAGTTCACACATGCTGTATAGAACATAGAAAAGTACAGCACAGTACAGGCCCTTTGGCCTACGATGTTGTGCTGTGGAATAATCCTTATCCAAAAATAACCTAACCTACATTCCCCTCAATTCACTGCTGTCCATGTGCACATCCAGCAGTTGCTTAAATGTCATTAATGACTCCGCTTCCATGACTACCACTGGTAAATTATTCCATGCGCTCACAACTCTACGTGAAGAGCCTCCCTCTGACGTCTCCTCTATACCTTCCTCCTAACACCTTAAAACTATGAACCCTCATGGCAGTCAATCCTGCCCTGGGGAAAAGTCTCTAGCTACTGACTCGATCCATGCCTCTCATTACCTTGTACACCTCGATCAGGTCACCTCTCTTCCTCCTTCTCTCCAGAGAGAAAAGTCCGAGCTCAGTCAACCTCTCCTCGTAAGACAAGCCCTCCAGTCCAGGCAGCATCCTGGTAAACCTCCTTTGTACCCTCTCCAAAGCCTCCACATCTTTCCTATAATAGGGCGACCAGAACTGGACACAATATTCCAAGTGTGGTCTCACCAGGGTTTTGTAGAGCTGCAGCATAACCTCACGGCTCTTAAACTCGATCCCCCTGTTAATGAAAGCCAAAACACCATAGGCTTTCTCAACAACCTTATCCATCTGGGTGGCAACTTTGAGGGAGCTATGCACTTGAACACAAGATCCCGCTGTTCCTCCACACTGCCGAGAATCCTGCCTTTAATCCTATACTTAGCATTTAAATTCGACCTTCCAAAATGCATCACTTCGCATTTATCCAGGTTGAACTCCATCTGCCATTTCTCAGCCCAGCTCTGCATTCTGTCAATGTCTCGCCAAAGCCTGCAATAGCCCTCCATACTATCAACAGCACCTCCAACCTTTGTCATCAGCAAACATACTAACCCACCCCTCAACCTCCTCATCCAAGTCATTTATAAAAACTACAAAGAGCAGAGGCCCAAGAACAGAGCCCTGCGGGACACCACTCAGCACTGACCTCCAGGCAGAATACTTACTATCTACAACCACTCTCTGCCTCCTGTCAGCCAACCAATTCTGAATCCAGATAGCCAAATCACCCTGTATCCCATACCTCCTGACTTTATGAATGAGCCTGCCGTGGGGAACCTTATCAAATGCCTTGAAGTCCATGTACACCACATCCACTGCTCGACCCTCGTCAACCTGTCTCGTGACTTCCTCAAAGAACTCAATAAGATTTGTAAGGCATGACCTGCCCCTCACAAAGCCATGCTGACTCCCTTTAATCACGCTATGCTTTTCCAAATAGTCATAAATCCTATCCCTCAGAATTCTCTCCAAAACCTTGCTGACCACAGACGTAAGACTGACTGGTCTGTAATTTCCAGGGATTTCCCTATTCCCTTTCTTGAAAAGAGGAACAACATTTGCCTCCCTCCAATCTTCCAGTACGACTCACGTGGAGAGTGAGGCAGCAAAGATCTTCGCCAGTGGCTTAGCAACTTCCTTTCTCACTTCCCGGAGCAACCTAGAATAAATCTGTTTGTGGGACCAAGTGGCGGCAACAGAGAGCACGAAGATGTACAAGCGAGCTAGATGCAGCACCAACAACCAATATCACTTGCTAGCACTCCCTCTAGCTAATGATGCATCTCACTGGCTAGCGCTCCCTCAGGTTGGCGCTGCATCTCACTGACTTGCGCATCCTCTTGCTCTGTCACAGCCTCTTGCTCTGTCTCGCTCATGTTCACACTTAGTCTCGCGTGCTCCCTCTTGATAGCACTCCCTTGTGCTCCATTACAAAGTTACTGTATCTTGCTCATGTCCCCCTCGCTTGCACTTCAACTCACTGGCAATCACTCTCGCTGGCATTGCATCTCTTTCACTAACGCAGCCTCCAGATCACTCACGCGCCGTCTCTCTAGTGCTGCATTTCACTCGCTGGCGCCACATCTTGCTCACTGGCATTAACTCTCTCTGTATCTTACTTGCTTGCGTTTGTCTCATTTGCTGGTGCTTCGTCTCACTCGCTGACGGTCTCTGGCACTGCATCTCCATCGCTGGTGCTCCCTCTTGCTGGCACTGAATCTTGCTTGCAGACATTACCTCTCTGGCGCTACATCTTGCTCGCTGGCTCTATTTCTCGCATGCGCTGCATGTCACCCACTGGTCCTCTCTATGCCTCACTGGCGCTGCAGCTCGCTTGCTGGTGTTCCCAGTTAGTCACTTGCGCTGCATCTCGGTCATTGGTGCTCTATCCCGCTGGGGCTGTATCTGACTTGCTGGTGCTCCATCTAGCTGGCGCTCCATCCCACATGCTGGTGCATCATCTGGCTGGCGTTGCAGCTCACTCACTGGTGCTGCATCTTGCTCGCACTGCATTTCACTCACCGGCTCTCCTTCTCACAGGTGCTGCACCTCGCTCACTGGCCCTCCCTGTCACTTGCTGGTGCTGCATCTCACTCGTTGGCTCTCTGTCTCACAGCAGTTACATAGCACTGGCACTGCATCTTGTTCACAGACATTCCCTCTTGCTTTTGCTGCATCTTGCTGGCAGTGCATCTCACTTGTTTGCGCTCCCTCTTGCTAGCTGGCATTACCTCTCACTGATGTGGCATCTTGCTCGCTGCCCCTCCTTGTCCCTGGTTCGTGCTCCCACTCACTTGCTTGTGCTGAAGCTCGCTCGCTTGCGCTCCCTCTCGCTCACACGCGCTGCAGCTCACTCACTGGTGCTGCATCTTGCTCGCACTGCATTTCACTCACCGCCTCTCCTCCTCACTGGTGCTGCATCTCGCTCGCTGGTGCTCCCTCTCACTGGCGCTGCAGCCCACTTGTTGGCACTCCCACTCACTGCATTTAGTTCGCTCGTGCTGTATCTTACTCGTTGGTGCTCCCTCTAGCTGACAATGCATGTCACTAACTGGCGTTCTCTCTTGTTGGTGCTGCATCTGGCTTGCTTGTGCACCTTCGTGCTCTCTGTTGCCGCCACTTGGTCCCGCACCCCATCGCTCTCACCTTCTCACACTCCCTCGTGCTCTACTACGAACTTGCTGTATCTCACTCGCGTCCCACTCACTAGCACTGCAACTCGATTGCTGGCATTAACTATCTCTGCAGCTCACTCGCTCGCACTGCATTTCACTCGCTGACACACTCTGGTGCTCCTTTTCACATGCTGACACTGCATCTCGCTTGCAGCTGCTTCCTCTCACTAGTGCTGAAACTTGCTGGCTCGTGCTCTCGCTCACTGGCGCTGCAGCTCGCTTGCTGGTGCTGCCTCTTGGCACTCCCGCTTATTCGCTGGCTCGCTCTCTTGTTGCATCTAGTTCACTCGTGCTGTATCTCACTTGCTGGTGCTCCCTCTAGTTGACGCTGCACCTCACTGGCTGGTACTCCCTCTCACTGGCACAGCATTTCGCTCGCTGGTGTTGCGCCTCACTCACTGGTGCTACCTCTCGATGTCGCTACATCTCACTCGCTGGCACTCTCCCTTGCTCGCTGATGCAGCATCTCGCTCACTAGTGCTCCATCTTGCTTGCTGGCATGAAATATCCGTGCATCTTGCTCACACTGCATTTCACACACTGCAGCTCCCTGGTGCTGCATCCTGCTTGCTAGTACTGCATCTTGCTCACTGGCGCACCATCTGGCTGGTGCTGCATCTCACTCGCTGGCACACCATCTGGCTCACTGGTGCTGCATCTCAATCGCTGGTGCTCATTCTCGCTAACACTGCATCTCGCTCACTGGTACTACCTCTCACTGTTGCTGCATCTCACTCGCACTGCCTCTTACTCACTGACGCCATATCTTGCTCATTCGTGTTCTGTATCACTAGCTCTCCCTCTCGCTGGTGCTGCATCTCACTCGCTGACACTTACCCTCATTGGCGCTGCATCTAGCTTACTAGCACTGCGTCTTGCTGGCGCAGCCTCTCACAAGCGCTGCATTTCACTGACAATACATGTCGCTCGCTGGCGCTCCATCTCACTCTCTTGTGCAGCATCTCAATGGCGCATCTCGGTCACTGGTGCTTCCCCTTGCTGGCTGGCATTATCTCTCACTAGCGCTATATCTTGCTCATTGGCCCTCTCTATTCCTCGCTTGTGCTCCATCCCGCTCACTGGGGCGCCCTCTGGCTGGCACTGCATCTCATTCACTGGCGCAGCGTCTCGTTTGTTGACACTGCATCTTGCTCTCTGGCACACCATCTCCCAGGTGCGCTCACTCACTGGTGCTGAATTACCGCTCATTGGTGCTCTCTCACTCACTGATATACCATCTTGCTGGTGCTCACTCTCACTAACGTTGCATCTTGCTAGCGTTACTTCTCGCTGGCATTGCATCTTACTCACTGGTGCCACATTTTGATCATTGTACTCTGTCTCGCTGACCCTCCCGCTCACTGGCGCTGCATTGCACTGGCGCAGCAACTTGCTGGCAATGCATGTCACTCGCTGGCACTCCGTCTCGCTCGTTTGCGCTGCATTTCATTGGCACAACATCTCGCTTGCTTGAGCTCCCTCTTGCTGTGGCTGCATCAGGCTCGCTTGCGCTCCATCTCACTGGCACTACATCTTGCTCGCTAGCGCTGCCCCTCACTCGCTGGCGGTTCTCCTCGCTCACTGGCGTATGGGGAATGAACCCGGCTAGGTGGTTGCAGCTTAAGTCAGGGATTACTTTGGGAATAGTGATCACAATTCCGTACGTTTTAGAATACTCATGGACAAAGATGAGAGTGGTCCTAAAGGAAGTGCGCTAAATTGGGGGAAGGCCAACAATAGCAAAATTCAACTGGAGCTGGAGAATGTGAATTCGGAGCAGCTTTTTGAGGGTAAATCTACATTTGATTTGTGGGAGGCTTTTAATTAACCTCTCGTTAGAGTGCAGGACAGACATGCCCCTGTAAAAATGAGGGATAGAAAGGCCAAGATTAGGGAACCATGGATGACAGGTGAAATTGGGAGCCTCGCAAAGAAGAAAAAGGAAGCAAAGGATCTAGGGGCCTGAAAACAGCCAAAGCTTTGGAAGAATGTTGAAAAGTATGACCAATCTGAAATGAGGAATTAAGAGGGTTAAGAGGGATCATGAAATATTTCTAGCAAACAAGGTTAAGGAAAATCCCAAAGCCTTATATTCGTACATAGGGAGCAAGAGGGCAACTACAGAAAGGGTTATCCCATTCAAGGACAAAGAAGGGAACTTACGCAAGGAGTCAGAAAAAAATGAGTGAGACTCTTAATGAGTACTTTGCATCAGTATTCAGCGAGGAGAGGAACGTGACGGATGTTCAGATAAGGGATAGATGCATGTTGCTCACTAACGCTGTATCCCACTTGCTGGGTGGTGTGCCTGGCTGTGGCTGCAACTCCCTGGTGCTCCCTCTCACTAGCTGGTTTTCCCTCTTGCTCGCTTGCACATCATCTCGCTGGCGCAGTGTCTCCCAGGTGCTGTATTGCGCTCGCTGGCACGGCATCTCTCGCTAGCACTGCCCCTTGCAGGCAATGGATATCACTCGCTGGCTATCCCTCTTGCTGGCAATGCCATGCTCACTGGCACTCCCCCTAGCAGGCATTGCACCTTGCTCCATGGTTCTGCACGTTGCTTGCTGGTGCTGTCTTGCTGGGGCTGTATCTCCCTGGTACTCCCTCTTGCCCACGCTGTGTCTTGCTCACTAGCCCTCCGTCTTGTTCACTCGCACTACATCTCGCCGGTGACCTTTCCACTCACTCACTGACCCTCCATGTCACTGGTCCTCCCTCTCACTGGCTGGCGCTGCCTCTCGTTCGGTAGCCCTAACCTCGCTCACTGGCGCTACATCACACTCGCTGGCACTCCCTCTCGCTTGCTCACGCTGCATCTCGCCCGATGGCCCCATCTCTCACACGTTGGCACTGCATCTCGCCTGCCGACCCTGGTGCTGAATCCTGTTCTCTGGCACTCCATCTTGCTCACTGAACCACCCTCTCGCTGGCATTGCGTGTCACTCACTTGGGCTCCATCTTGCTGGCACTGCACCTCACTCTATGGCCCTCCCCTCGGTCAATGGCACTGCATCTCACTGGCACTCCCAGTCTCTCGCTGGCCCTCATCCTTGCTTGCCGTCTTTCTCGCTGGTGCTCCCTCTTGCTCACGGCCTCTGCAACTTGCTCGCTAGCACTCCCTTTCATTCGCTAGGTGTGGCTGTATCTCGCTCACTCGCACTACCTCTCACTCACTGGCCCTCACCCTTGCTTGCCCTCTTTCTCGCTGGCGCTCCCTCTCATTCACTAGTGCCCTGACTCGCTCACTCACTCCTGCTGCATCTCGCTCACTTGAACTCCCATGCGCTCGCTGGCGCACTTCCACGCTGTATCTTGTTCACTGGCGCTTCCACATGCACCCTGCACTTGCTGTACCTCACTCGCTGGCACACCCTCTTGCACTGCATCTCCTTTACTGGTGGTCCCTCTCGCTCGCTGGCCCTCCCTCTTGCTGGTTTTGCGTCTTGCTCACTGGCCTTCCCTCTCACTCACACTCAGTCTTGCTCGCTAGCCATCCATCTCGCTCACTCTCTCGCTGATGCTGCATCTCACTCGCTGGCGCTGCATCTCGCTCACTTGTGCTCCTTTGTGCACACCGGCACTCCCTCCCACTCGCTCGCCTCCACCTCAGTGGCAGTGCTTCTGGCTCGCTGGCCCTCCCTGTCTCTTGCTCGCTGGCACTCTGTCTCACAGCAGCTGCATCTCGCTGGTGCTGCCCCAGCCCCTGGGTCATTGGTGCTCCCGCTCGCTGGCCCTCTCTCACTAGTGCTACGTCTCGCAGAAGCTGCATTTCACAGGAGCAGCATCTCACTGTTCCTCCCACTTGCTGGTACTTGCTCACACTGCATCTCGCTCGCTAGCTGTGGCTAAATGCTGCTCGCATGCCCACCCTCTTGATCGCGCTGCATGTTGTTCGCTGGTGCTTCCTCTTGCGCGCACTGCATGTCACTCACTGACCCCTCTCTCGCATTGCATTTCGCTCGCTGACACTCCTTCTCGCTTACTCATGCTGCATCTCGTTTGCTGGCCTTCCCTCTCGCTGGTACTGTATCTCACTTGCAGGCCCTCACTCATGTGGTGTCTCACTCGCTGGCGTTCCCTCTTGCTCAATCGTTCGCTCATGCTTCGTCTCACTTGCTGATCCTCATTCTTGCTCGATCATGCTGCCACTCGCTTGTGTGGCATCTTGCTCATTCGTGCTTACTAGCACTGCAAAATGCTCACCAGTCTTCCCTGTTGGTGGTGCTGCATCTCACTCACAGGCCCTCGCTCATGTTGCATCTCACTCGCTGGCACTCCCTCCTTCTTGCTGACCCTCCCTCTCACTCAATCACACTGCCACTTGCTCATTTGCTCCTGTTGCATTTCGCTCATTGGCACTCCTCGCTCGCTAGCCTTCCTTCTCCCTGGTGCTACATCTCACTGGCTTGCTTGCCCTCACTCACGCTGCTTCTCGCTCACTAGCACTCCTTCTTGCCTATTCGCTCGCCCCGCGCGCCCTCTGTGCTGCGCCGCGCCCCGCACCCCCTCTGCGCCGCACTCCATGTCACTTGCCCCCGCCCCCTCTGCGCCTCATGCTGCGTCATGCTCCCTGGCACTCCCTTGACACCTTGCTTCCTCGCTCGCTGGCGATCCCTCTGCTTCCTGACACTGCCTCATGCACCCTCAGCAACTCGCTGCCTGGTGTTCTCTCATGCTCCGACTGCTTCTTGCTCTGCACCCTGCTCGCTGACACTCCCTGGTGCTCCGAGTGCTTCTCGCTCGCTGGGGCTACCTCACGCTCTCTCTGCATCTCGCTGCACTCCCTATGCCTCTTGCGCGATAGAGCATCCTCGCATGCCCTCTGCATCTCCCTCACGATCCCTTTGCATCTCGCTCCGCTTCTTGCGAGCTGCACTCCTGCTGCCTCACATTGTCTCGCTTCCTGACACTGCCCCGTGCTCGCTGCCACACCCCCTCCGCCTCCGCCCCCGCCCCCCCCGCCACTGCCACACCCCCGCCGCTGCCACACCACCTCCGCCCCCGCCCCCCCGCCACGCCTCATCGCCGGCGCCCGCTCACTTGCCAGCGCTCCCTCTGCACCTCACTCCCTTACACTCCAACTGCTTCTCGCTCCCTCTGTTTATCGATCCCTGGCACTCCCTGTGTCTTGCTCATTAGAGCTCCCACATCATCTTGCTCATTCTGCGTCTCATTTGTTGGCGATCCCTCTGCATCTCATTCACTCGCACCTCCTGTGCATCGCACTCCCTGGCACTCCCCCTGCGTCTTGCTCGCTGGCACTTGCCAGCTGGCCTTCCCTCCCGCTCGCTGGCAACGCACCTCACTCACTGACGCTCTCTCTCACTTGCACTACAATCGCTCGTGCCCTCTCTCGCTACCTAACTTTCGTACACTCACGCTGCTTCTCCATTTCGTTCGCACTCCCCCCTCCCTCTCTCGCATGCCCCCACGCTCGCACTTCCCCTCCCCTCACTCCAATTGCAGATACATTATATTTTGCCTAAAAAGCATTCAATCTCTTGACTGTCAATGAGGCATTTTATCAAATTCTACTTTGGAAATTAAACCAGTTGGACTCCAGGTTGAAACAATGACAGGTCCTAAACATGGCCTCAGACCTAAAATACACATCTAATATACTGTCAAAACATTTAGTTATCTCAGGGCAGTGACTTGAAAGAAATTCTGGGGCTTGTAAATTAATCAGTTCAAACCTGCACCTCCTGTCCAAACCAATGAAGGATTTAAGACCCATCTTATGTTTGGTCAGTACATTCACATCAGTTCCATGACTCTTTGAACATTTTCTTATAAATTGTGTCTGACACTCAAAGATGAAGCAAGATTCCGAACGCTTGTGTTTTCAAATCAACCTGTTGGACTATAACCTGGTGTCATGTGATTTTTTTACCTTGTCCGCTGTAGTGCAATACTGGCACCTCCAGATCACATACCTCAAGAAATTCCCAACAATCTCTTCCCTAGCTTCCAACGAAGTTCTGGGAGATGCCTCATCAGGTCGTGAGGATTTCTCCCTTTCAACACCTTCAGCACTGCCAACTATAATATGAACTCTTTTCAAGCAATTATCATTTATTTCCCCAAGTTCCCTTGCTGACACATTCCCCTACACAGTAAATACTCATGCAAAATATCCGTTTAGTATCTCATCCATCTCCTATGGTTCCACTCAGATGGCCATGTTGATTTTTAGGGGTCCTCTTCTCTCCCTAGTTACTCTTTAGCCCTTCATGTTTTGTCAAATATCTTTTCATTCTCCTTAACTCTATTTGCCAAAGTTACCCCATGTCCCATTTTTGCCCTCCTTATTTCCTTCTGGAGTACTGTCCTTACATTCTACAAGAGATTCACACAATCCTAGCTGTCTATACCTAACATATGCATCGTTTTTCTTGACCACTGCATCAAATTTTCTCGTTACCCAACATTTTCTTAACCTACCAGCCTTGTCCTTCACACTAACAGGAACAGACTATCTCTGAACTCTCATTATCTCATTCTTAATGGCCTCCCAATTCCTAACCATGCCTTTTCCTGTGAACAGCCTTCCCCAATCAACTTCTGTTGGTTCTTATCTAATACCATCAAAAGTGGCCTTACTCCAATTTCCAACTTTAAGTTTTAGATCAGGTCCAGCCTTTTCAGTAACTGTTTTAAGACTGATAGAATTATGATCATTTGCCCCAAAGTGTACTCCCAGTGACACTTCAGTCACTTGCCCTGTCTTATTTCCCAAAAGGTCAAGTATTGCTCCTTCTCTTGTAGGCATATCCACATAACGAATAAGAAAATTTTCTCGTACACAGTTAAATTCCTCTCCATCTAATCCTTTTACAGTCCATGATTGGAAAGTTACAATCCCCTACCATTACAACACTAATTTTCCTGCAGATGTCCGAGACCTCCTTATACATTTGCTTACCAATCTCTCACTGACTATTGGGGCACCTGTAATATAGTCCCAACAAGTTGATCAGCCCTTTCTTATTTCTCAGGTTTCATCCATATAAACTTCACTTAATGCTCTCTCACGAATGTCCTTCTTAGGTGCAGCCGTAATGTTCTCTTCAACCAAAATCACCACTCCCCCTCCTGTCTTGCATCCCTTTCTATCCTTCCTATAGCATTTATACCCTGGGACATTAAGCTGCCAATCCTGTCCAACTATGAGCCATGTTCCCAACCAGGCCCGAAGTTCATCTGTCTTAGCTGTCAGGCCTCTTACATCAAAGTAAATACAGTTTAACAGTCTCACTTTGTTCTCTGCCAAGCTATCTGCCTTAACCATAGCTTACTGTAGCCTCAGCCTGTTCTCATTATCACTCTTGTTCTGTCCACCACAAACACCTCTATCAACCCACACCCACCAACGCACCACACAACGCCCCCTTACTAGTTCAAAGCCTCCCAAGTAGCACTATGTTGTTAAACTTGAGAGGGTTCTGAAAAAAACCTAAGGATTTTATTGAAATTAGAGTGTTTGAGCTAAAGGGAGAGGCTGATAAAGCTGTGGCGTTTTCACCTGGAGCATCAGAGATGGAGGAGTGATCTTACAGGTGTTTACAAAATCATGGCGGGCATGAGGGACAGGATATGTTGATTAGCTCAGGTCTTTTTCTCAGCGTAGGGGTGTCCAGAACTAGAGGGCACAGGTTTAAGGTGAGATGGAAAAGATGTAAAAGGGACCCGCATAGGGTGATACATGTGTGGATCAAGCTGCTACAGGTAGTGCTGCAGGGAGATATAACTACAACATTTAAAAGTGTCCGGATGGGTGCATGAATAGGAAGCATTTAGAGAGATATGTGCTAAATGTTGGCAAATGGGATTGGATCAGTTTAGGATATCTGGTGAGCGTGGACAAGTTAGACTGAAGGTTCTATTTCTGTGCTGTATGATCCATGACTCAGTAACTGCAAGACTGTGTGCTAAATGTGTGACTCCTTATTTTGAGATTATGCTCTCTGCTCCTAGACTCTCCTGAGAAGGGCAAGTAATCTCTACCTTGACAAGTCCCTGAAGAATTCTGTGTTTTGATAAAGTTCATTCTTCTAAACTCCAAAGAACACAGGCCCAACCTAGTTAACCTCTTCTCATGAGATAGTCCCTTCATACCTGTTATGAGCCGAGTGAAAGTTCCCTGGAATGCCTCCAATGCTGGTATATCTTTCTTAGATGAGGGGCCCAAGCCAGTTGTGATCTGCCTTGTAAAGTTCTAGGAAAATTTTTATACTTTTATTTCAAACTGATGGAGTATAAACATCAACATACCATTTGTTTTCCCTATTCATTGGCTGAGTTTGGATGGTAGTTTTTTGGTGATCCATGAACGAGGACTCTTCTGTTCTGTAGCTTTGAACAGTCTTTCTCCATTTAAGTAATATTCAGCTCCTCTATTCTTCCTGCTAACATGCACAACTTCATGTTTTCCTATATTATATCACATCCGCCAAGTTTCTACTCACTTGCTTAATCTGTCTATATCCATCTGAAGACTCTGTCATCCTCACCACTTGTCTTCCCACCTATTTTTACGCAGTAGCATAAAAGAAAGTTTTAATTCACCTATGTTGTATTCCTTTATTATTCTGAGCAAACAAACTACTTTAGTGTCCTGGAATCCATTCCAGGAATCCAACTTTCTTTGTTTAAATGAATGAAAATTGCTAGAGTTAATCTCTTCAATTTTGACAGACCTATTAAAAAAAATTAAAAAGGTTTAAAGGGGCAAAAACAGAAGTAAATTAAAAGCTGTTCCTAGTAAAATAATTTAATTGTATTTAATGTTCAATATCTAAATCAAAGAAATAAAATAGGGAACTGGGCACTGGCCAGTGTGGCAAACAAATTGTTCTTTATTAGCTGGAACCTGGCGTTTAATCCCAGAGATTATCAGTAAAGTTAGAAATCACATAAATCTATAGAACCAAATTGTCCACAATATAATACGAATTGACTTCTATCAGAAATACTAATAGGTCTGGTTATGCATAATATTCACAACAATCCTAGGCATTGGCCTAGCAAGCATTGTTGGCATAGTAGATAGACTGCTTGAACTGTAACACATGTATAAATGCACATAAAGAAAACTTTCCTATTCACTCATACTTACTGCCTGCATCCTAATCAGCAGTAAAAACAGCTATTATATCATTGTTCTGAAATAGTTTGGAAAAGTTTAGTGCACAATTCTTAGCAATCTGCGTACTTGGGAATGATCTTCAAACCTGTATAAAAAGGCAAAGACAATCTCTTGTAATACTACTTAGTGAGTGGAGCACAGTAAATGAAGATCAGCTATGTAAGACAGGAAGTTTTGGGGACCGCTTTGCAGAACACCTCCGCTCAGTTCGCAACAAACAACTGCACCTCCCAGTCGCAAACCATTTCCACTCCCCCTCCCATTCTCTTGATGACATGTCCATCATGGGCCTCCTGCACTGCCACAATGATGCCACCCGAAGGTTGCAGGAACAGCAACTCATATTCCGCCTGGGAACCCTGCAGCCATATGGTATCAATGTGGACTTCACCAGTTTCAAAATCTCCCCTTCCCCTACTGCATCCCTAAACCAGCCCAGTTCATCCCCTCCCCCCACTGCACCACACAACCAGCCCAGCTCTTCCCCCCCACCCACTGCATCCCAAAACCAGTCCAACCTGTCTCTGCCTCCCTAACCGGTTCTTCCTCTCACCCATCCCTTCCTCCCACCCCAAGCCGCACCCCCAGCTACCTACTAACCTCATCCCACCTCCTTGACCTGTCTGTCTTCCCTGGACTGACCTATCCCCTCCCTACCTCCCCACCTACACCCTCTCCACCTATCTTCTTTACTCTCCATCTTCGGTCCGCCTCCCCCTCTCTCCCTATTTATTCCAGTTCCCTCCCCCCCCATCCCCCTCTCTGATGAAGGGTCTAGGCCCGAAACGTCAGCTTTTGTGCTCCTGAGATGCTGCTTGGCCTGCTGTGTTCATCCAGCCTCACATTTTATTATAACAGTAAAGTAGGAGTTCATTTTCTACCCTCAGAGTTCGTATCACACAATGAAAATGATTATTTTAGTTTCTTTCTGTGTTTTGTTTTAAAAATGCTCAGATATTAGTATTAGACAACATGTAACAAGCTACAAATATCATTGTGGCAAAGTTTATATCAAGATTGATAAATACACAGTGTGTCAAGGGTGATTACTCTTTATGGAACAGTTTCAAAGAATAATATAAAAGAACAAAGAAAATTATTACAGCACGGGAACAGGCCCTTCGGCCCTTCAAGTCTGCACCAATCCAGATCCTCTACCTAAACCTGTCACCTATTTTCCAAGAACCTGTATCCCTCTGCTCCCTGCCCATTCGTGTATCTGTCTAGATACATTTTAAATGATGCTATCGTGCCTGCTTCCACCACCTCCACTGGCAACGCATTCCAGGCACCCACCACCTTCTGCATAAAGAACTTTCCGCACATATCGCCCTTAAAGCTTTTCCCCTCTCACCTTGAAATCGTGATCCTTCGTAATTGACTGCCCCACTCTGGGAAAAAGCTTCTTGCTACCTTCCCTGTCTATATCCCTCATGATTCTGTAGACCTCAAATCAGGTCCCCCCTCAACCTCCGTCTTTCTAATGAAAATAATCCTCATCTACTCAATCTCTCTTCATAGCTAGCACCCTGCATACCAGGCAACATCTTGGTGAACCTCCTCTGCACCCTCTCCAAAGCATCCATACCCTTTCAGTAATGTGGCGACCAGAACTATACGCAATATTCCAAATGTGGTCAAACTAAAGTCCTATACAACTGCAACATGACCCGCCAACTCTTGTACTCAATACCATGTCTGATGAATGAAAGCATGCCATATGCCTTCTTGACCACTCTATCGACCTGTGTTGCTACCTTCAGGGTACAATGGACCCGAACATACAGATCTCTCTGTGCATCAATTTTGCCCAGGGCTTTTCCATTTACCATATAGCTTCAATAAACCTACTCCTTCAAAAATCGTCAATACATTAAAAAAAATTTTCTTAACTAGCATAATACTGGTCAGTCCACTTACAGGTCAGTATAAACATATATCACTATAGCTGCAATATGATCAGTTTGAATACAAAAGTATTTATAAAATAAGGATTTCACTTTCAAAGCTCCAGTTTGGAAATTCAAAAGTCAATACTTCTGAAAATGCAGCAGCCTTTTAGAAAATTGATACTATTAAAATGTGTTGTAAGTAAAAGAAATAAATAAAATCTGTAAATATCTTCAGCTTTACACAGTTTAATTACCTTGTTAAGTTTACCCAGTGATGATATTAGATCTGCCCATTCACTGGAATACTCGAAGCTTTTTAGTGCTTTATCCACCGCAGCTACATAATTTCTGTACTTGGAGTCGCCCAGTAACTCCAGTTCTTCTGTGTTCATCCTCCTTAAACACGCACCTGATGGGCAACTCCAAACTCAAAGACCTCGAACTGTTAATGAAAATATTACAGTCTCAATTAAGAAAGAAATGTAAGGGGATAACGACCCCAAAACACTACGTAACTAGTTTGTGAACTCCCAGTAAAATTAAAAATTGCATAAAACCTGTTTGAAAAGTATTAAGGTAGACAAATCCTTTGAAAAAACATTAAGGTTTGACCCACAGCTTGACAACAGAGCACAGGTAACTCCTATCTGTAACTGTACCTTTCCCCTCTTGCCTGCTGTTTTATCACTTGAGATGTTGTTGAGTCAAAGCTACTTGCATTAAAAGACATCTGGATGGGTATATGGATAGGAAGGGTTTAGATGGCTATGGGCCGAATGCTGGTGAATGGGACTAGATTAATTTAGGATACCTGGTTGGCATGGACCAGTTGGACCGAAGGGTCTGTTTCCATGCTGTACAGCTCTAAGACTCTAAGGTAGACAAGTCCTCAGGGCCTGATAAGAGATACCCCAGAATACTGAGAGAGGCAAAAGGAGGAAATTGCTGGGATAACAAAGTGTAGAGCTGGATGAACACAGCAGGCCAAGCAGCATCTCAGGAGCACAAAAGCTGACATTTCGGGCTTAGACCCTTCATCTGATGAAGGGTCTAGGCCCGAAATGTCAGCTTTTGTGGTCCTGAGATGCTGCTTGGCCTGTGTTCATCCAGCTCTACACTTTGTTATCTTGGATTCTCCAGCATCTGTAGTTCCCATTATCACAGGAAATTGCTGGGGTTTTGAGGGAAATCTTTGTATCCTCACTGGCTACAGGGGAGGTCCCAGAGGATTGGAGGATAGCCAATGTTGTTCTTTTGTCTAATAAGAGTGGTAAGGATAATCCAGCTAATTACAGGCCATGAGCCTTACATCACTGGTAGGGAAATTATTGGAGAGGATTCTTTGAGACAGGATTTACTCCGAATTGGAAATCAGTAAGTGCACTAGCAAGAGGCAACATGGTTTTGAGAGAGCGGAGGTCATGTCTCACTAACAGTTGAATTTTTTAAGGAAGTGAAAATGATGATCTATGAGGTTTGGGCAGAGGATGTTGTCTACACCACTTCCATAAGGCCTTTGACAAGGTCCCTCACGGCAGGCTGATACAGAAGGTAAAGTCGCATGGGGGTCAAAGGTGAGGTTGCAAGATGGGTTTAAAAAAAACCAGCTCAGTCACAGAAGACAGAGGGCAGCAGTGGAACGGTGGGTTTCTGAATGGAGGGCTATGACTAGTGGTGCTCCTCAGGGATCAGCGTCAGGACCTTTGCTGTTTGTAATATATACAAATGATTTGGAGGAGAATGTAACTGGTCTGATTAGTAAAAGATTGCCGATGACACAAAGGTTGATAGAATTACAGGTAGCGATGAGGACAGTCGGAGGATACAGCTGGTTATAGATCGGTCAGTGATTTGGGCAGTGAGATAGCAGATGGAGTTAATCCAGAAAAATGTGATGTAATACATTTTGGAAGGTCTAAACCAGATGGAAAATATACAGATCCCCTCAGAGTACCGACAGGCAGAACAGTCTGGGGGTACAGGTACACAGGTCACTGAAAACTGGCAATGCAGGTGGAACAGGTAGTCAATAAGGCATATGGCATGCTTGTCTTCATCGGCTGAGGTACTGAGTTTAAAAATTGGCGGGTAATGTTCTAGTTTTATAGAACCTTAGCTTGGCCACATTTGGAATATTGTGTTCAATTCTGGTTGCCACACCACCAGAAGGATGTGGTGGCCAGGATGTTACCTGGTATGGAGGGCACTACCTATGAGGAGGGGTTGGAGAAACTTGGGTTTTCTAATTGGAATGACAGAGATTGAAGGGGGCGACCTCGTAAAGGTCGACAAGATTATGAAGGGCATAGACTGAGTGAACAGTCAGACACCTTTTCCCCCAGGGTGCAAGAGTCAATTATCAGGGGCCATAGGTTTAAGGTGTGAGGGGCAAGATTTAAAGGTGATGTAAGAGGCAAGTGTTTTACACAGCGGGTGATGGGTGCCTGGAACTCACTGCCGGGGGAGGGAGTGAAAGCAGATACTATAGTGACTTTTAAAGGGTGTCTTGACAAATATATGAATAGGATGGGAATAGAGGGATACGGTCTTCAGAAGGGGACAGGGTTTTAGTTGTGATGGGTAGCATATCTGTACAGGCTTGGCGGGCCAAAGGGTCTGTTCCTGTGCAATAATTTTCTTTGTTGTATAAAATTGGTCACAATGTGATATCAATTAGCTTCTATTAGAAATACCAATAATCAAAGCACTCTACCTAAATTCCCAACAAGACAGAGCAACGAAAAGCATAAATGCTAGTAAATGGATATCATCTAATTGCCATTACAGAAACTTAGGCTGCAGGGTGACCATGATTGGAAACTGATTACTGAGGGATATTCGACATTTAGCGAAGGCAGAGAATAAGAGAGGTAGAACTGCACCTAGAAGGGTCAGGTCAGTAAAAAGTCAACATAGTCTGAGAAGGCTGCACTCTCATTAGAGAGAAACAAATGGTGGTGAGTTTAATCTGAGGGTTTACATGCCTCAGGTGGGGCCGCCTTGTGTCTCAGTGGTAGTGCCCCACCCCTGGACCAAGAGACCCAGTTTCAAGCCCTACCTGCTCCACAGGTGTGTAATAACATCTCTGGACAGGCTGATTTTAAAAACACTTACATTGAAAAAAATGCCTCAGGCAAGGAGCAAGGTTGAGAAGACAGAACTTTCATGGCGACACCAACAGCCAGTACAGAAATCAAACCTGTACTTTGGGCAATACAAGACATCACAAACAGGCTTCCTGCCAACTGATTACTAATCAGGTCGTTATTCTTCAGATTTCAGATCTTCCATTTTTAATGCAAGGAATGTGTTTAGTTAGAACGAAGAAACAGCAAGGGGCAGCAGACATTAATTGAAGTTTATTCTCCACCAAATAGTAATGGTAGTATATAGCATAGTATTAATCAGGCAATGAGGGAAGTAGTAATCATAGATGATTTCAATGTGCACATCTTTCAGGAACCCAACTGAGCACTAAAAGCAATGGGGGGGGGTGTGGTTTCGGGGAGTGCGTTGGGGATGGTTTTCTGGGCCAAGATGTTGCAGAGCTAAGACAGGTTATTTTTAAGTATGGTATTTTGTAATAAAAAGGGCTAAATTAATAATTTTGCTGCAAAATAACCTTTACGGATGACTGACCACAAAGGTGACAGAATTTTGCTTTATGTAACTGGCTGAGGTGGGTTAGGAAGACACATTTCAAATGTAGACAATGGATAATCTTTTAACAACTATCATATGGCTCACAGCAGTTATACATTCCTTCAAGGTCCAAAAACTCGGTCAACCGTAGCTACAAAGCAAGTTCAGAATTCTACAAAATTAAAAGAAAAGGTTTTTAAAGGTGCTAGAGAGTGTACTAAAATTGAGGACTGGCAGGTTTTGTTTTAAGCATAGAGCAAAGGGGAACCAAGAAACTGATTGGGGAAGGTAAGATATGAACGCACTCTGGTAAACAACCGAAGTGGACTGTAAAAGCTTCAATAAATTAGGCTGGACATGTGTCCATATTACAGACAGTCATAATTTATACTGGGGTACACAGAAATGACAGGAGGTCATTGATTATCTTATGTTTGTTTTTACTGAAGTAAATACAGGAATCATAGAATCCCTACAGCGTGGAAACAGGCTCTTTGGCCAACAAGTCCACACCAACCCACCGAACAGCATCCTACCCAGACTCACACCCATACCCCTACCCTTTCCCTGTAAGCCTAAATTTCCCACGGCTAACTCACCTAAGCTACACATCCTGAATATTACGCTTAATTTAGCATGGTCAATCCACCTAGACTGCTCATCTTTGGACTGTAGGAGGAAACCAGAGCACCCAAGGGAAACCCTTGTAGACACAAAGAATTTGCAAACTCCACACAGACAGTCAACCAAGGGCAGAATTGAATCCTGGTCTTTGGCACTATGATGCAGCAGTGCTAACCACTGAGCCACAATGGAAATTAGTGGAAAATTCAAAGAAACAAAATGTTCGAACTCTGGGGGCAGAAACAATTTCCCAAAATGCCTCTGAAAACGTATTTCCATTTCAAAGGATGTTGGGGCTATGCAGAAAAGAAATACAACCTCTCATCGATCATATTGCCATGTAATCTGTTCTATGTATTAAACATTGCACTGTATCACCACACCCAAGCATTCAATTAGCCTAGGAAATTAATATAGTATCCATGGATCTCAAGATATGGGAAAAAGATCTGAAAGTCTGTTACATTTTAGAGATAAGCAATCAAGTTTAGCATATCTGTGGTGATAAACGATAAGACAGATGGGTTATGGTTATGGAAAAAAGTGGTTCAGTAGTGGCAAAATTCTGAACAGATCTTGGAGATGAATCTGCAAACGACAACATGAGAGAACTTAAACATTACAGAAATGCATACTTGCTAAGTAAAGTTTGTTAAGCAACAACTTGTAGGAAGGAATCCAGGCAACAATTGACATGTTGCAGAAAAAAACGGTAGATCAATCAACTGTTAAGATAACCACACAGGCATTACTTCCAAAAATATTTTTAAAGGTGATCGGAGGTATGGTCAGAATATTCAAAATTGCCATTAATACTGCCTGACAGTCATCCAGAACCTAGATGGATGGCCAAACTAAATTTGCCTATACTGCTCAGGGATGCGTAGATTCAGTGGGTTATCGGGGGGACGGATCTGACTGAGATGCTCTGAGGGTCGATGTGGACTTGTTAGGCCAAAGGGCCTGTTTCCACACTGTCGGGATTCGATGTAAAAACCAGAAAGGATAACGATCTACTCAATTCCTTAAGATCTATCAACGTGTGTCATACACTGGTAGGAAATCAATTATTAAAGCTGAGACATCAGAAGAATATTAGACAGCACTGAGACAGTACATGAGGCTGCCTGGGAAGATTTCAGATCTGATGACACAGTTTATGATAAGAGAGGACATTGGGCCAGGAAAAAGTTCTCTTATCACGTCTGATATCTTTCATAACACAGTATTGGAAATCAGTTTATAAAGGTGCATTCCTCATGAGTAATTTGATAAGTTATAGATTTATAAGAGAACGTTCTGATGATGAAGTGTAGTGACTGTAACAAGGTCAGCCAGGTAGACCTCACAGAATATCAGTTCACTGACAGGGGCTGTTAATCTGGCACAACAAGGAGCCCTGACTGATAGATAAGATAATGTCTGTCAGACATCCCATTCACTTAGAGCTGGATGTGAGGAAGCTGGATCAGTGTCAAGGACTCTCCACATGCAAATACGGGGTGACTTGGTGACAGGAGTCCAGCCTCTGTGGAGTTACTTCAGGGGTGACAAGAGTGGGATTCATGATGTAACCACATAATAGCGCCCACTAGCTGAAGCCCACCTGGACTTCAGACAGGGACTACAACTGGCTTTGTCATTACAAAATGAGGCAAGTGGAGCAGATGAATTGCAGAGCATTACAATGGAAGTGGACACCCTTGCCAGACTGATTGAGCTTAGCAAACACCACTTGAGTGGAAGCAATTGCATAGCCTCATTTCAGGGCATATTCTGAATAGACGGACTCACAAACACCCTAAAACAAAGCCAAGCCTTGGCCAAAAGGTTAAATGTCTTTTCAGGATACAGACCGGCTAGCCATTGTAGTTGCTGCTGATACGTAAACTCAAGACAGCAAACAGACCAAGTCGATATAGAGGGGAACTAAAGGAACACAGCAGATCAGGCAGAATCAGAGGAGCAGGCAAGTCAACATTTTGGGTCAGGATCCTTCATCAGGACTGGGGAGAAGAAAGGGAACTCAGAAATAAATGGGGGAGGGTGGGTGGGTCTGGGTAGGGCAGTTATAGGTGGACGCAGGTAGGGATTGTGAAGATTGGTCAATGGGAATGGTGGGGCAGATTGGTGAGAAGGAAGATGGGCATGTTACGTCAGGCCAAGGAAGCAGGGTTGAGCGGGAGGGCTGAACACTGGACGAGGCGATTTTGAAGTTAGTTTACGCTGAGGCCATTGAGCTGTAAATTCCCGAGGCAGAATATATTTCCGTGTGACCTCACTGTGACATTGGAGGAAGTCCAGGATGGACGTATCACCAAGGGAAATTGAAATAGATGGTAACCAGAAGGTGGTGTTGATTGGAGCGGACAGAACACAGATGCTCCGCAAATCTATCATGCTTGGTCTCTCCAGTCTAGACGAGACCACATTGGGAGCAACAGTTGCTGCAGACCAGGTTAGGAGACATACGGATAAATCCCTATTCTGATAGGGAATAATTGTTTGGGGCCTTGGATAGGGTTGGGAGAGGAGGTTTATGGGCAGGTATAGCACTTCCTGTGGTTGCAGGGAAAGGTGCCGGGTATGGTGGATTTGGTGGAGAGTGTGAAGCAGACGAGGGAGTCGCAGTCAGAGTGGTTCTCCTGCTGAGGTGCTGCTTGGCCTGCTGTGTTCATCCAGCTCCACACTTTGTTATCTGCGTAAGGAGGGGAATACCTCTTTGGTGCTGGGATTGATTGCAGGTAGCGCAAGTGGCGGAGGATGATGCACTGGATTAGGAGGTTGGTGGGGTGGTATGTGAGGACTGGGGCACTCTATCCTTGTTGCTGGGGTGATGGGGTTTCAGGGCACAAGTGTAGGAAATGCAGTAGAGGGCATTATGAATCATGGGAGATGGGAAGTTACAGTCCTTGAAGATGGAGAACATTTGGGATGTCCTGGAGTGAACACTGCATCCTGGGAGCAGACACGGCCGAGGCGCCGGAATTGGGGAGTATGCGACCATACTTTTGAAAGAGGGAGGGTGAAGAGGTGTAGTCAAGATAGTTGTGGGAGTCAATGAGTTTGAAATAGATGTCGGTGCTGAGTCGGTTGTCAGAGATGGAAAGGTCCTGGAAGGGGAGGGTGGTGTTGGAGATGGTCCAGGTGAATTTGAGGTCAGGGTGAAAGGTATTGGTGAAGTGGATGAACTGTTTGAGGTCCTCATGGGAGCCCGATGCAGCATCAGTACAGTCATCGATGTAGCGGAGTAAGAGGTGCTGATGTAACTGCAGAAGAGGGACTATTCCACATATCCTACAAAGAGGCAAGTATAAATCAAATCCATGCAGTTGCCAATAGCCACCCCTTTGGTTTGTAGGAAGTGAAAGGAGTTAAGGGAAAAATTGTTGAGGGTGATGACAAGTTCCGTCAGACAGATGGGTGTCGGTGGAGGAAGGAGTGGTTGGGGTTGCAGGAGAAGAAGAAACGGAGGGCTTTAGGTTTTCCTCATGGGAGATACAGGTGTAGAGAAACTGGATACCTATGGCGAAGATGAGGAGTTTTGGGCCAGGGAACTGAAAGTCTTGGAGGTGGTGGACTGCATGGGTTGTGTCCCAAACATATGCGGGGAGTTCCTGAACTGGGAGGGGTAAAACGGAGTTCAGATAGGCAGAGATGAATTCAGTGGTGCAGGAACAGGCAGAGACAATGGGTCAACCAAGGCAGTTGGTGTTGAGCAGGAGATAGAAACACGCAGTGCAGCATTGGGTATCGATCAGGTTAGAGGTTGTTGACAGGAAGTCTCCTGAGGTGATGAAGTTATTGATGGCCTGGGAGTTGACGGTTTGGTGATCAGGGTGGGGTCATAATCAAGAGGACAGCAGGACAAGATGTCAGAAAGTTGGTATCTGGCTTCAGCAATGTACAGGTCAGTACACCACACTATCATCATGCATCCCTCTACCCCTTATCAGCAGGTATTATGGAGAGGTTGGGATTAGAGTGGAGGGAGCAGAGGGCTGTGCGTTCTGCTGGGGAGAGGTTGAAGTAGGTGAGAAGAGTGGAGAGATTAAGGAGATTTTTGTTGCAACTGCAGTTGCAGATGAGGACATCAATGGAGGGTAAGAGGCCACAGGTGGTGTCCACAGGATGAGGTTTGTCAGAGGTGGGAGACCGGGGTCTGCAGAGGGTACATGTTAGACTCCCAATGGAAGACATAGACGCAGAGGCGCATGTGGCAGAAAGAGTTCAACATCAAGGCGTGTACAGAATTTATTGGTGTGAGAGCATAGGGGAATGAAGGTGAGTCCTCTGCAAAGGACTGACCGTTCATCTTCGCTGAGGGGATGGTGAGGGGAGGATGGTGAATACCCAGCAGGGCTTGAGGTTAGGGCTTAGTGTTGCTGGGAGTGGAAGTGAGGGTAGAGACTGTCTCTGTAGTGGGTGTGTGTATGGGAACAGTCACGTAGACTGAAGCAGAAGTAGCAATGTTAGTCGGCTGCGTTAGTGGAAGTGATCCTCAGTGTCAGGTGACAAAACCACAGAGCCCACCCTTGGTACCTGGGTAAGGCATTCCAGACAGTGATGGGCATGACAGATACTAAACGGTACGTGGCAGGAAAAATCATAAAATATATAAAATTCCTCAAAAAAATAAAGTGTTTAAAAACCATGAAAGAAAAAGGTGTACCCACAGCCAATATGGCACCTTTTCTAACTAACGACTCTTTGTCTTAATGCTCAGTTCATGCCCCTCCACAATTGGAAGAGTGCCTTTGGTAACTTAGAAGCTGCCGCCCAATATACAGTTGTGACTTGGATGGCCTCAGTCATTCCCTCCCCTCAGATCTTGTAACACCAGTATGGCCCTGTCCCTAAGCTGTGGTAATGCTAGAGGTTGACACATGCCATTAGATCTAAATTGAGTAGGAGAACTCATATGGTGATATAGAAAAGAATGCACATCCTGGAGGGTTCACTTATATCTATCTTGGAACAGATAAATTACTCAGTAACATTCAAATCACAGCCAATCAAAATAATCATCTGGTTAAATGGTCATCCATTTCCACTGGAGGTCAATACCGACATGGCCATTTTAGTCATTGCTGACCTAGTCTTCAGTCTTCAGCAAAATTTGCTCTGGGCTCTAACCCTAATGTTCGCACAAGACCTCGACTATACCGAGAACCTGTACCAAGGAACCTTTACAGATTAAGTGTACAAACTTTGGTTTCGGTCTCTTATGAGAAGCAGCTACTTCAGTTACCACTGATTGTAGTAAAAGGGTAGGGCCCAAACTTAATGGTGGAAAATTGATTGAGAACAATTCACTTTGATTGGATCAACATTTTAGAACATAGAACATAGAACAATACAACACAAAACAGGCCCTTCGGCCCTCGATGTTGCGCTGACCTGTGAGCTAATTTAAGCCCAATCCCCCTACACTATTCCATCATCATCCATATGCTTATCCAAGGACTGTTTAAATGCCCCTAATGTGGCTGAGTTAACTACATTGGCAGGCAGGCCGTTCCACGCCCTTACCACTCTGAGTAAAGAACATGCCTCGGACATCTGTCTTAAATCTATCATCCCTCAATTTGTAGCTATGCCCCTTGTACAAGCTGAAGTCATCATCCTTGGAAAAAGACTCTCACTGTCCACCCTATTTAATCCTCTGATCATCTTGTATGTCTCTATTAAATCCCCTCTTAGCCTTCTTCTCTCCAATGAGAACAGACCCAAGTCCCTCAGCCTTTCTTCATAAGGTCTGCGCTCCAGACCAGGCAACATCCTGGTAAATCTCCTCTGCACCTTTTCCAAAGCTTCCACATCCGTCCCGTAATGTGGGGGACCAGAACTGCATGCAATATTCCAAATGAGGCCGCATTAGCGTTTTGTACAGTTGCAGCATGACATCGCGGCTCCAGAACTCAATCCCTCTACCAATAAAACCCTAATACACCGTAAGCCTTCTTAACAGCACTATCAACCTGGGTGGCAACTTTCAGGGATCTATGTACATGGACACCAAGATCCCTCTGCACATCCACACTATCAAGAATCTTTCCATTGGCCCAGTATTCTGCCTTCCTATTATTCTTCCCAAAGTGAATCACCTCACATTTATCCATATTAAACTCCATTTGCCACCTTCCAGCCCAATTCTACAGTTTATCCAAGTCTCCCTGCAACTTGCAACATTCTTCCACACCGTCCACCACTCCACCAACTTTAGTGTCATCTGCAAACTTACTAACCCATCCACCTATGCCTGCGTCCAAGTCATTTATAAAAATGACAAACAGCAGTAGTCCCAAAACAGATCCTGAGGCACACCACTAGTGACCTGACTCCAGGCTGAATATTTTCCATCAACCATCACTCATTGGCTTCTTACAGAAAGCCAGTTTCTAATCCAAACTGCTAAAGCTCCCTCAATCCCGGGCCTCTGTATTTCCTCCAACAGCCTACCATGTGGAACCTTATCAAAGGCTGTACTGAAGTCCATGTACACGATGTCAAACTGCCCTTCCCTCATCCATATGCTTGGTCACCTTCTCAGAAAACTCAATGAGGTTTGTAGACATGACCGGCCCTTGACGAATCCATGCTGACTATCTCCAATCAAATTGTTGCTTGCTAGATGGTTATAAATCCTATCTCTTATAATCCTTTTCAAAACTTTTCCTACAACAGACGTAAGGCTCACAGGTCTATAATTACCTGGGTCATCCCTACTGCCCTTCTTGAACAAGGACACAACATTTGCGATCCTCCAGTCCTCTGGTACTAAACCTATAGACAATGAGGACTCAAAGATCAAGGCCAATGGCTCCGCCACCTCCTCGCTAGCTTCCCAGACAATCCTCGGAAAAATCCCATCCGGCCTGGATTTATCTACCTTCACACCTTCTAGAATTGACAACACCTCCTCCTTACTAACCTTAATCCTTTCAATTCTAGTAGCCTGTAACTCAGTCATCTCCTCTACAATATTCTCCTGTTCCTCAGTGAAACCAGATGAGAAATAATCATTTAGCACCTCTCTGATCCCCACAGGGTCCAAACACAACTTCCCACTCTGTCTTTGACTGGCCCTATTCCTACCCTAGTCATGCTCTTATTCCTCACATACCTATAGAAAGGTTTAGGGTTCTCCTTTATTCTACCTGCTAATGTCTGCCTATGTCCCCTCCTTGCTCTTCTTAACTCTCTCTGTAAATCCTTCCTAGCTAATCTGTATCTCTCCATCACCTCATCTGAACCATCTCATCTCATCGTCACATAAGCCTCCCTCTTCCGCTTAACAAGAGATACAATTTCTTTAGTATACCACAGTTCCCTTACCTTATCGCTTCCTCCCTGCCTGATGGGGACATACCTATCAAGGACACGCAATATCTGTTCCTATAACCAGCTCCACATTTCGATTGTCCCCATCCCCTGCATTTTTCTAACCCATTCTATGCCTCTTAAGTCTTGCCTAATTGCGTTATAATTGCCCTTCCCCCATCTATAACTCTTACCCTGTGGCGTGTTCCTATCCCTTTCCATTGCTAAACTAAACGCAACTGAATTATGGTCACTCTCTCCAAAGTGCTCAACTACCACTAAATCAAACACCTGGCCTTGTTCATTACCAAGTACCAGATCCAGTGTGGCCTCCCCTCTTGTTGGCCCTTTGACATACTGTGTCAGGAAACCCTCCTGCACACACTGACAAAAACTGATCCATCCGACGTACTAGAGTTATAGTATTTCCAGTCAATGTTAGGGAAGTTAAAGTCTCCCATAATGACCACCCTGTTGCTTTCACTCCTGCCCAGAATAGTTTTGCCGATCCTCTCAACATCCCTGGAACTTTGCGGAGGCCTATTAAAAAAACTCCCCGCAGTGTTACCTCTCCTCTCCAGTTTCTGACATCAGCCCATACCACCTCAGTAGACAAGTCCTCATCAAAACTCTTTCAGCCACTGTTAGACTGTCCTTGACTAACAAAGCCACACCTCCCCCTCTTTTACCACCTTCCCTGACCTTAATGAAAGATCTAAACCCTGGAACCTGCAACATCCATTCCTGACCCTGCTCTATCCATGTCTCCGAAATGGCCACAACATCGAAGTCCCAGGTACCTATCCATGCTGCAAGCTTGTCTACCTTTTTCCAGATACTCCTGGCGTTGAAGTAGACACACTTCAATCCAGCTTGCTGTCTGCCAGCACACTCCTGTGACAGTGAGATCCTGTCCATGTCCTCCCTACTCTCATCCTCCCGTGTAGTAGAACTACACCTCAGTTTCCCATCCCCCTTCTGAGCTAGTTTAAATCCATCCAAATAGCACTAGCAAATTTCCCACCCAGGATATTAGTGCACCTCTGGTTCAAGTGGAGACAGTCCGGTTTGTAGAGGTCCCACCTTCCCCAGAATGAGCCCCAACTGCCCATGCACCTGAAGCCCTCCCTCCTGCACCATCCCTGCAGCCACGTGTTCAGCTGAAATCTCTCCCTGTTCTTTGCCTCGCTATCATGTGGCATGGGTAACAAACCAGAGATAACCACTCTCTTTGTTCTAGCTCTCAGCTTCCACCCTAGTTCCCTGAAATCCTGCCTGACATCCCTATCCCTCTTCCTACCTATGTCGTTGGTGCCTATGTAGACCACGACTTGGGGCTGGTCACCCTCTCCCTTCAAGGCCCCAAAGACATCCGAGACAATCCGAGACATCACGGACCCTGGCACCTGGGAGGCAACACACCAACCGTGAGTCTCTCATCCTAGGGAAGAGTCAACCACCACTGTGTTCATTCAGCCCTACCACTAACTCTATCTATACTTCTCATTATTATATGAGCTTCTCTCAGGTCACCTCTCAACCTCCTACGTTCCAGTGAAAGAAATCCCAGCCTATCCAGCCTTTCTTTATAACTCAAACCTTCCATATCTGGCAATATCCTTGTAAATCTCTTCTAAACCCTCTCCAGCTTAATAATATCCTTCCCATAACTGAGAAACGAGAACTGGACACAGTATTCCAGAACAGGCCTCACCAACATCCTGTACAACCTCAACATGTTCTCCCAACTCCTATACTCAAAGGACTTAGCAATGAAGGCAAGCATGCCAAAAGCCTTTTTCACCACCCTCAAACGTGACATCAACTTCAAAGAATTAGGTACCCGAATCCCTCGGACTCTCTGTTCTACAACACTACCCAAGGTTCTAACATTAATTGTAGAAACCCTATCCTTGTTTGTTGTACCAAAATGCAAGACCTGGATTTATTCAGATTGAACTCCATCTGCCATTTTTCAGACCATTGACCCATTTGATCAAGACCCATTGTAATCTTAGAAAACCTTCTTCACTATCTACTATGCCAGTGATTTTTATGTCAGCCACAAATTTACCAACCTTGCCTATGTTCTCATCTAAATCATTTACATAAATGACAAACAAAACAAGACCCAGAACTGATCCTTATGGAACAGTGCTGCTCACAGGCCTTCAGTCAAAAAGCAACCCTTCACTATTATTGTTTCCTGCTTTTAAGCCAATTATGTATCCCATTAACCAGCTCACCCTGAATCCCATGTGACCTAACTTTACCAATTAATCTACCATGCCAAATCTTGTTTTCTTAGTTAATCTTAGTTAAACTCCAAATAAATGCAACGTCTCCTGTGCTGCCATCAAACCTTTCGGTAATTTCCTCAAAACACCCAAGCAAGTTTGAGAGACTACTTTTCCTTGCATCAAACCATCAATTTTTGCCTCTCTAAATGTCCATTAATCCTATCTTCCGTAATCTTCTAGCCATGCATTGAATTCATTCATCAAACACGAAGACGATGATAGAAAGACTGCAAACATCTTTTGCAATGCATGGACTCCCAGAAGTGTTGGTCATGGATAATGGGCTGTTGTTTCCAGCAGGAAATGAGTATTTCCTAAAGGAGAATGGTGTTTGAGATATAATCACAGCTCCATACTAAACATCATTTAATGATGTGGCATAAAAAGCAGCCTAAAGAAACAGTCTACAGTTTCACTAGATGCCAAATTATCTCAGTTCCTGTTTGATTATAGGACCATCCCTCATGCAACGACAGGGATAGCTCCAGCAGAGACGCCAATGGACAGCTGGCTCCGTACCAGGTTAAATCTGATCTGATCTTCCTGAACCAGGGTTGGGGAGGGGGGGTGGGGGGGGGTGAAAGAGGAGAGATGAAATGGCATCAGGCATGCCAATGCTTGACATGAGACCCCGCTAAGTGAGAGAGACAGTTTGCTTCAGGAGATGAAATCTGAAGTCTGGTGTAGGACTACAGAATGGCCCTGCATGGGTAAGAAGCATGGTCAACACAAGGTCAGGTCCAGTGATAAAAATAGTTCAGACAGACACAATGGTCCTAAACAAGCACATGGGCCACATGAAAGTTACAAACTTGCAAACGGTGCAGCAGAAAAACATGCCTGGTTCATCGACAGCCTTTCCGACGATTCCAGAATTCATGGGTTTTCCATCGCTGTCAAGTGTTGAACATACCTCAGAATCTGAGACAGACACAGCAAATATCACCGCCTCATGGATTTCTTCCAAGAACCCCTAGGCAGAAGAGGTGAACTATGCATTAAATGCCACCTGATTCAGAGGCAGTTTGAAAAACCTGACCTAGTGCTAATATGTCCCAGGAGGATCTAGAAAGGAAAAGACTCAAGACTCAGGGGGAGGGGTGTAGTGATTACAAGGACAGCCAGGTGGACCTCATGGAATATGATTTCCCCGACTGGACCAGAACAACAGGCCCAAATCAGGGAGCTCTGACTAACAGATCACTGGAGTGATCACTTAACATACACACAAAGACACAGGTGATGTGGGGAAAATATAAGCACTACAGCTGGGCCCTCTTTGGACGCACTGGTAGTGTGAGGGAAATATAAAAAAAGAAAAAAATTGTTAAAAAAGGAATAAGAATGTCAGAAATCCAGTTTACTCAAAGCTGGCTCTGAAGAGCTGGATCAGTGTCAAGGACTCTCCACGCTAAAATAAAGGGCGACTTGGTGACTGGATACTGGCCTCTGTCGAGCTATTTCAGAAGCACCATATACTTTGTAGACCCATGAATTCTAGGAACTGGAATCAAAGGACAGGACATAAGGGCTTAGGAAATATATATCGATATATGTATTAATTGTGAAGAGCTTTAAAAGTTGGAGATCATATGCCCAAAGTTGGTTCATAGATAGTTTACCAGCCACCAAAGAAGATAGCCACGCAAGCTGGAAAGTCTACAGGAAAATATAAAATCTAGCTAAAATGTCTAAGATGAGGGACAGTAACGAAGGCCATGCATTGGCAGCAGGGGCTACAAAAATAGAGAACAAGAAAACTCAATTCCAGTAGTCATTTACAGATGCATTTAGGAGATTAAAATAACAAGAAAAGTCATGTACAATAAAGAAGGTTTCTAGTAGACATCCTGGTAGTAGTCCTGAGAAGTCCAAGCATGACAAGAGACCTGACAGGGCGGATAACAGAGAGTCTTCTCAAACAACAGATAAAAGTAGACCTCCGCATAATCAGGAAGTATTTCGAGCTAATAGAAGGGAAGATAGGGCGATAAGAAGCTGAACCAGGAGTTTAAACCGAGGATCTGCGTAGAAAAGATCCTACCAGATGGGATCTTGGAGGTGATAAGTTATAGGAGGAGAGACAGGTCAATTAGCTTGTTGAGACAGTCCTACTATTCAATTAGATGATGGCTGATCTCAATCTTCAAATCCAATTTTCTGTCTATTCCCTTACCTTCCTTACTGACAAAAAAATGTCCCTATGTCAACAACAAACATACTTAATGGCACAACTTCAACAGCCCTCAGAAAATAAATTCCACAGATTCACTGTTCTCTGAGAACATTTGTCTTAAATGGGCAACTCCTTACTCTGACATTACATCCTGAAATTATTCTCAGTATTTAAGTGTGGTCTAACTCATCTCTGGTGTAGATCTAGCAAATGTCCCTAGTTTTATACTTCATTCCCTTTGAATGGATGGCCAACATTCAATTTGGTCCTAGACCCTCCCACAAAAGGAAATAAACTTTCTGCATCTAACACTAAGACCCCAAAAAGAGTCTTATGTTTCAATAAGGTCTCCTCTCATTCTTCTAAACTCCAATGAATACAGGTGTAATCTAATCAACCTCTTCTCATAATAAAATTCCTCAACACCCAGGATCAATCAATCAACACACCATAATGTTGTCATTTCTTTATTCATTCACAGCATGAGGGCATCATTGGCTAGGCACCATTTATTTCCCATCCCCAATTGCCCAGAGGGCAGTTAACAGTCAACCACATTGCTGTGGATCTGGAGTCACATGTAGGCCAGTCCAGGTATGGATGGCAGTTTCCTTCCCTAATGGGCATTAGTGAACCTGATGGGTTTTTCCAACAATTGACAATGGATTCATCATTAGATCCTTAATTCCAGATATTTATTGAATTCAAATTCTACCATCTGTCGTGGGAGGATCCAAACCTGGGAACCCAGAATGCTATCTGAGTCTCTAAATTAACAGACAAGCAATAATACCACTAGGCCATCATGTCCCCGAGGCCATCCCGCCCCATGGGAACATATCAGCCTCAGGTCTGCTACAGTACTCCAGTGAAGCTCAACATCAGGTGGAGGAACAACACCTTGTCTTCCGACTGGGCACTGTACAGCCTTCAGGACTCAACACCAAGTTTAACAATTTTAGTGAACACCCACTTCCTTGCTTATTACCTAACTCCACTAACCCAGGTCCTGTCATGAAATGTGTTGCTTTCAGTACAGCCAACCAATTTTCAGCCACCTACAATCCCCATCATCACCTATCTAGCTTCTCTTCTTTCTTCATTGACTGGCAATAATGTTTTGGTCAGTTACCGCATTCTTCTCTTTGGCCACCCTCTCTAATTATCCAGTCCCTCCTTTACCCTCCCAACCTTGCCATCAAATTAAATACCTTTTCCAGCTGCTTTTAGTTCTTAAGAATGGGCAAAGAACTTGAAACAGTAACTCTGTTTTTTCTCCATAGATGCTAACCAACCTGCAAAGTTTCTACAATAATTTCTGTTTTTGTAAGTGAACCTTCTGTTATATGCCTTCAATGCCAGTATATCTTTCCTTAGGTAAGGGGATTGAAATTATTCTCAGTATTTAAGTGTGGTCTAACTCATCTCTGGTGTAGATCTAGCAAATGTCCCTAGTTTTATACTTCATTCCCTTTGAATGGATGGCCAACATTCAATTTGCATTCTACATTACCCATTAACTTGGATGATGTTTTTATGTAATTTGTATACAAGTGCCCCAGTAGAAACTTCCTACAGTCTTTCTCCATTTAAATACAATTTAACCCCTCTAATCCTCTTGCAAAAATGCATAACCTCATATTTTGCTATACTATATTCTATCTGCCGAAGTTTTGTACACTCACTCAGTGCAGCTATATCCCTCTGCAGACTCTGACATCCTCACCATTGACGTTCCCACTTATTTTTGTGTCATCCACAAACTTAGCTATAGTACATTCACTTCCTTCTTTCAAGTCATTAATATCTTTTGTATATACATTAATAAATGTGGCCCCAGCACTGATCGCTATGGCATTCCACTACGTACAGGTTGCCATCTGTCATCTCTTAGTTAGCCAATCCTCTATCCATGCTAACATACTACACTCAACAATTATGGGCTATTATCAGGTTCTTGTAAATACATCTGTTTCAAAAAAAAAACTAACAGAGAGTACTTGGTTCAGCCCAAAAGTCTCTAGCTTCTCTCCAGATCTTTTTCCTTTTAATTCCCTCTCAGTGGTCTCGTTCATTGGGTGGTGGCCACACTGTTTTCTTTTTCTAAAAGAAAATGCAAGACAAGAATACAAGCAGACTGTGGAGAGAAACTAACCTGGTAATTCTTAGCTACACTTTCCCAGCTCTTTAATCTAATGTACATGAGCAACATATATTCTTTGAATTACATCCTGGGTGAACTATTCCCATGTAGTGGTATATTATTCCATTCTGTATCTTTTGTTCTAAGCACAATAATGCTCTGTTATTTACTATTCTATCTCAGCTGTAACCCAGGGCTTCGCTGTTCAAAACAGTGCTCTTGTAATTTTTTTTCAACTGAACATTCCCACATGGCCGTCCCAGTTATGAGCACCTTCTTTTGGATAGCCTTTGTTTTCACAAAAATATTGTGTTATACTGTGATGACCACTAGTTTGGATGTAGTTTTTGTCTCCCTTTCTCAAAGACTTTGTTTGGAAAATAATAACTGACATGAATGGGATTAAAACCCAATTGGAAAGTCCAAATCGTGACTATTATGTGACATTTCTGTTTTTAAATGTGTTTTGTGTTCTTAGAACAGCAAGAGGTCCACCAGTATTCATGTGAAATTCAAAATGATCCTTGTCTGTTTTAAACTGTTATAAATCCATTTGGTTCTACCTAAGAACCTAATGGATTAATTTGTTTAATCTTACCTGTGTATTAAACAATAAAAAAAGTTATGTGATGACCAAAAATAAGGCAGTGTCTGTATCCATTTGTAACTTTGTTATTTCTTCATTGCAGATTACTTTTCCACATATTTCAGTGTCATATTGCAAATCTATCCCTGCATCCAAGTCATTAATATAGATTGTAAATCATTGGCATCTAAGGATCAACTCCTGTGGCAGCCCAATAGTTATGATTCACCAACTAGAAGACGACCTCTGCTTTCTGTTGGTTAGCCAATCCACTACCAGGCTAGTATAATACCCCTAAACCTAACGCGATCTTACCTAACGCATGAACTTTCCCTGTGGCACCTTAGTCAATGCCTTCTGGACATCCCGATATACTACACATACAGGACCACAAGTATCCACTCTGCTTGTTACATTTTCAAAAGACTCCAGTAAATTTGGGTTTTTTTTTATTCTTCATAAAATTAATTTGACTCTGATGGATTGTGCCTGGACTTTCAAAACGCCCTGTTACTACTTCCCTTATAATGGATTCCAATAATTTCTCTTTGACAGTTGTTCTACTAACTGGTCTATGGATTCTTACTTACTGCCTCCTTCCTATTTTGAATAAGGATGTTAGCAATAGCACTTTTCCAGAATCGGGGAAACTTTGGAATATTATAACCAATGCAGCCACCATCTCTGCTGCAGGCCCTGCAGACTTGTCTACCTTCAATCCCAACAGTTTGCTCTGTACATTTTCCCTAGTGACAATTCCGTTACCTGTTATTATTGGGATGATTTCAGTGTCCTCCACCGTGAAAACTGTGGCAAACTAGTAATATGCGTGAAATGGTGGCTCAGTGGTTAGCAAGGTTCCTTCACAACACCAGGTACCCAGTTCGATTCTAGACTTAAGTGACTTGTGGAGTCTGCACAGTTTTCCACCAGGTGCTCTGGCTTCCTTCCACAGTCCATAAGAGGTGCAGGTTAGGTGGACTGGCTACAGCAAACTGCCCAGTAGTGTCCAGGAATGTGATGACTAGGTGGGCTAGTGATGGTAAATGTAAGTTATGGGGTAGAGGGCTGGGTCTGGGTGGGGCATTCTTCGGAAGGTCGGGGCAGGCTCTATGGACCAAAGGGCTTCTTTCTGCATTGCAGATTCTATGATTCCATCATTAGCATACACTCCCAAGGACAGAAGTAAAAGTGCCCAATATTTCCCTAAAAGAAATTATGATATTCAACCTCAAAATGATATGTTTTTATATTATCCTTGCAATCACGAATTTAGTCATCTTTTCAAAAGAAATGAATAATCCAACAACAATATACTCATTAGTTTAGCTGCTCAATATCTACAAGGATTGCACAAAATATACTTGGAGATATTTTGTTGATTTCTCTGTTCAAAGTGTAGTCTGGGAACTTCAGGGTCCTTTGCTGGATAAATGCAACACTGAAACAGTGGTCTTACTAGTGACTTGTAAAGCTTGAGCAAGACTTTCCAATTTTTATACTTCATTGAGTTTGAAAGAAGGGCTACAGTCCATTTCTTCCCTATTACTTGCTGAATTTGAAAAATAGCTTTTTGTGACCTATGCAGGTCCCAAATCATTATTTTTCATAGCTTTTTTTAGTCTTTGTCCATTTAAATAATATTTGGCAGTATATTCTTTGCATAGACTCACATTTTTCTACGCTATCTGCAGACTCTGTGTCATCTTTCTCAACATTTATCATCTCACCTATTTTTGTGTCTTAAGCAAACTTGGCTATAGTACTTCATTTACGTAATATATATCTATGACATGGATGACAAACAGTCGTGGCCCAATACTGATCCCTGTAGCACTCCATTCATTACAGGGCGAAAATATAAACAGAAAATGCTCCTGTTATCACAACTCTGAAAAGATAGGTGGGAAGGACAAAACAGAGTCTGCAGAAGGTGTAGAAAATGTTTTTACACCTTGGCAGAAAACATACAGAGCTGAATATTATTTAAATGGAGAAAGACTACAAAAACTATGAAACAAAATGGATTTGGCATCCTCATACATAAATCACAAAAAGCTAAGATACAAATTCAGCAGGCAATAGGGAACAAAATAGGGAAGACAAATGGATTGCGTCTTGTGTGATTTGCCCAAATCCATTCAATTAGATAAATGAGATTACTGGAAAATGTAATTCAATCAGCCCATCTGACGAGTTCATCTAGGTGCTCTTGAAGTCTAAGGCTATTCTCCTCACTACTTACCACCACGTCATTCCATAAGCCACTTAAATTTTCTTAGCTATCAAAACGATAGCAGGACAATCACTGGAGCTGAAGATTAGATTAGATTAGATTCCCGAGAGTGTGGAAACAGGCCCTTTGGCCCAACAAGTCCACACCACCCCTTGAAGCATCCCACCCTGACCTATCTCCTTATAACCCACCCACCCCTGAACACTATGGGTAATTTTAGCATGGCAAATCCACATAACCTGCACATCTTTGGACTGTGGGAGGAAACCGGAGCACACGGGGAGAATGTGCAAACTCCACATAGACAGTCGCCCAAGGCGGGAATCGAACCTGGGTCCCTGGCGCAATGAGGTAGCAGTGCTAACCACCGAGCCACTGTGCCGCCCTAGATCCACTACCCATGGCTGAGCATCAAGGATTGCAGGCATGGTTTCTCTGAATAGTGCAGCAAACTCAAAGAGCTGAATGGCCTACTCCAATTTCTATTTTTTATGTTGTTGTGACATATTGGGGAAGACTGACATGTTTACCTGTTCTAGGCTAAAGATGGCAGATTTCCCGATGGGACAAAATGGGTTTTCGTGATCTGATAGTTCCATGATCACAGACTGAGCTTTATTTTAATTTCAGTTTTATAAGTTCATTACTTAACTAAATTTGAACCCGTTCCTTGACCATTAACCCAAATTTCTAAATTGTTAGCACCATGCCACTTCAAGGAGATCCACCCTTTTTGCTGTCCTTTTTAAAAGCAATTCAAAAGCGAGATAATGAGACTTCAGAGGCAGCATCTTTCTGTTAGCATGAAGGGCAAGGCTGGCAGGAGTAGTGTACACTGGACGACAAGAGATATTGAGGTCAAGAAAAAGAAGGAGGCATATATCAAGTATAGACAGATGGGATCAAGTGAATCCCTTTAACTGTGCAGGGTGTAAGAGCACAGTCAAGAGGAAAAATCAGGAGGGAAAACAGGGAATTTGCGATAGCTTTTGCTAATAGAATAAAACCATAGAATTCTGGCAGCGTGGAAGCAGGCGATTCTGCCCATCAAGTCCTTGACCCTCTGAAGATCTTCCCATCCAGACCCACTCCATCCCTGTAACATTGCATTTTTCATTGGTTAATCCACCTCGCCTGCACATCTCATTATAGCCAATTTGGCATACCCAATCCACCTAGCCTGTATCGTTGGGACTGTGGGAGGAAACTGACAGACACAGGGAAAACACGCATAGTTTGCATCATCGCCATAGGGAGGAATCGAACCCGAATCCCTAATGCTGTGAGGCAGCAATGCTAACCGCTGAGCCATCATGCCACCCTTAAAAAGGAGAATCCAAAGAGATCCTACAAGCATATTAACAGCAAAAGAATAATAAGGAAGTAAATAGGGCACCTCAAAAAAGTCAACAAGGTCATGTGTAGAACCACAGGAGATGGGTGAGATCCTAAAATGAACATTTCAGTATTTACTGTGGAGAAAGACATGGAAGCCAGTGAACTTGGGGAAATAAACAGTGAAATCTTGGAAAGAGTCCACAATACAGAAGTGGAGGTGCTGAACGTCTTAATATGGACAAACATGGATAAACCCTCAGGACCTGATCAAGTGCATCCCAAGACATTTTTGGAAGCTAGGGAAGAAACTGCAAGGCCCCTAGCAGAGGTATTTGTATCATCGACAGCCATGAGTGAAGTGCCAAATGACTGGACAGTGGCTAACGTGTGCCATTATTTAAGAAAGGCTGCAAGGAAAAGCCAGGGAACTACGGATGGGCCAGCCTGACATCAGTGGTGCTGAGAGACAGGATCTATATGCATTTGGAAAGACAAGGCTGGTTAGGATTAGTCAGCATTACTTTGAACATGGGAAATCATGTCTCAAACTTGATTGATTTTTTTGAAGAGTTGATCATGGAGATAAATGAAGGCAGATCAGTTGACATCGTCTACATGGACTTCAGCAAGGCCTCTGACAAAGTTCCGCATAGCAGGGGGTGGCATGGTTGCTCAATGTTTAGCACTGGTGCCTGACAGCACCAGGAACCCAGGTTTGATTCCAACCTCGGGCGACTGTGTAGAGTTTGCACATTCTCCCTGTGTCTACGTGGATTTCCTCCGGGTGCTCCGGCTTCCTCCCACAGTCCAAAGATGTGCGGGTTAGGTGGATCGGCCATGCAAAATTGTCCAGAGTGTTCAGGGATGTGTAGATTAGGTGGGCTATAGGGGGACGGGTCTGGGTGGGATGCTCTGTGCGTCAGTGTGGACTTGTTGGTCCGAAGGGACTGTTTCCACATTGTAGGGGTTCTATGATATGATCATTCATAGACTGGTTAGTAAGGTTAGATGACACAGAATCTAGGGACAGCTCGCCAACTGGGTATAAAACTGGCTTGACAGGAGGAGACAGAATAGTGGTAGAGGGTTATTATTCAAACTGGAGGCCTGTGGTCAGTGTGCCACAAGGATTAGTGCTGGGTCCACTAATGTTCATTATGTATATTAACAATTTGGGCAAGTATATAGGAGACACGGTTACTAAGTTTGCAGAATGCACCGATGTATAGTGGACAATGAAGGTGGTTGTCTAAGATTACCACGGGATCTTGATCAACTGGGCCAGTGGACCAAGAATTGGAAAATGTAGTTTAAATTAGAAAATAAAACACAAACCAGGGCAGTACAGTTAATGGTATGGCCATGGCAAGTGTTGTCAAACCGACTACAGTTGCATAGTTCCTTGAAAGTGGCATCACAGATTGACAAGGTGGTGATGACAGCAAGCGTGCCAAATACCTTAATCGGTTAAAGCAATGAGTACAGGTGATGTGACACCACCTTACAGCTATACAAGACATTGGTAAAGCCACATGTGGTATACTGCTTGCAATTCTGGTCATCCTGCTATAGGAAGGATGTTATTAAACAAAAGGTGTTACTGAGACTGGAAGGTTTCAGTTCTAAGGAAAGTGTTGCTTGTATCCCAAAGCCTTTTATTCGTACGTAAGAAGCAAGAGGGTAACTAGAGAAAGGGTTGGCCCACTCAAGGACAAAGGAGGGAAGTTATGTGAGGAGTCAGAGAAAATGAGTGAGATTCTTAATGAGTACTTTGCATCAGTATTCAGCAAGGAGAGGGATATGATGGATATTGAGGTTAGAGATACATGTTTGATTACTCTAGGTCAAGTCTGCACAAGGTCGGGGGGGGGGGGGGGGGGTGCAAAAAAGAGTTGAGTATTCTAAAAGGCATTAGGGTGGACAAGTCCCAGGTCTGGATGGGATCTATCCCAGGTTACTGAGGGAAGCGAGAGAGGAAATAGCTGGGGCCTTAACAGACATCTTTGCAGCATTCTTGAACAAAGGTGAGGTCCCAGAGGACTGGAGAATTGCTAATGTTGTCCCCTTATTTAAGAAGGGTAGCAAGGATAATCCAGGTAATTACAAACCAGGAAGCCTGACATCAGTGGTGGGAAAGCTGCTGGAGAAGATACTGAGGGATAGGATCAATTTACATTTGGAGGAAAATGGGCTTATTAGTGATAGGCAGCATGGCTTTGTGCAGGGAAGGTCATATCCTACCAACTTGATAGAATTTTTTGAGGAAGTGACAAAGTTGATAGATGAGGGAAGGGCTGTAGATATCATATAAATGGACTTCAGTAAGGTGTTTGAAAAGGTTCCCCATGGTAGGCAGATGGAGAAAGTGAAGTCACGTGGGGTCCAGGGTGTACTAGCTAGATGGATAGAGAACTGGCTGGGCAACAGGAGACAGAGTAGTAGTGGAAGGGGGTTTCTCAAAATGGAGAACTGTGACCAGTGGTGTTCCACGCGGATCCATGTTGGGACCATTGTTGTTTGTGATATACATAAATGATCTGGAGGAAGGGATAGATGGTCTAATTAGCAAGTTTGTAGATGACACTAAGATTGGTGGAGTAGCAGATGGTGAAAGGGACTGGAGAATGCAGCAGAATATAGATAGATCAGAGAGTTGGGTGGAGAAACGGCAGGTGGAGTTCAACCCAGACAAACGCTAGGTGATGCATTTTGGAAGATCCAATTCAAGAGCAAACTATACAGTAAATGGAAAAGCCCTGAGCAAAATTGATGCACAGAGAGACCCGGGTGTTCAGGTCCAATGTACACTGAAGGTGGCAACACAGGTCAATAGAGTGGTCAAGACAGCATACGGCATGCTTTCCTTCATCGGGCAGGGTGTTGAGTACAAGGGTTGGCAGGTCATCTTACAGTTGTACAGGACTTTGGTTCAGCCACATTTGGAATACTGCGTACAGTTCTGGTAACCACATTACCCAAAGGATGTGGATGCAGTGGACAGGAGGTTGACCAGGATGTTGCCTGGTATGGTGGGCGCTAGCTATGAAGAGAGGTTGAGTAGATTAGGATTATATACATTAGAAAAACAGAGGTTGAGGGGGTACCTGATTGAGGTCTACAAAATCATGAGAGATATAGACAGGGTGGACAGCAAGACACTTTTTCCCCCCCAGAGCGGGGGACTCAATTACTAGAGGTCACAATATGGGGGGGGGGGGGGGGGGGGGGGGAGAGGAGTTTAAGGGAGATATGTGTGTAAAGTTCTTCAGGGTGGTGGGTGCGCAGAACGCATTGCCAGCAGAGGTAGAAGAGGAAGGCATGATAGCGTCATTTAAGATCTATCTAGACAGATTAGACAGATAGATGAATGGGCAAGGAGCAGAGGGATACAGATCCTTGGAAAATAGGTAACAAGGTGTAGAGCTGGATGAACACAGCAAGTCAAGCAGCAGAGGAGCAGGAATGCTGATGTTTCGGGCCTCGACCCTTCTTCACAAAATCATTTTCTTCATTTTCTGAAGAAGGGTCTAGGCCCGACACATCAGCTTTCCGGCTTCTACGATGCTGCTTAACCTGCTGTGTTCATCCAGCTCTACATCTTGTTACCCCAGATTCTCCAGCATCTGCAGTTCCTACTATCTCTTAGAAAATAGGTGACAGGTTTAGATGGAGGATCTGGATCCACACAGGCTTGGAGGGCCGAATGGCCTGTTCCTGCGCTGTAATTTCTTTTGTTCTTCGTTCTCTACAAAACGAGCTGCTCAAGGAGTCTTAAAGTCATAGAGTTGAACACACGGAAACAGACCTTTAGATCTAACGTGTCCATGCCAACCAGATATCTTAAATTAATCTAGTCCTATTTACCAGCATTTGACCCATACAGGTAGTTCGCCTATGAAGCCACAGTTGTGTTCTTGTGACCAAACATTATATAAAATCACATTATAGGGAAATCACTACATCTGCACAGCAGAAAGTTCACTTTTTTTTTTAAAAAAAGATTCCCTACAGTGTGGAAACAGGCCCTTCAACCCAACAAGTCCACACCGCCCCTTGAAGCATCCACCCAGACCCATCCCCCTATAATCTACACACCCCTGAACACTACGGGCAATTTAGCACGACCAATCCAGCACATCTTTGGACTGTGGGAGGAAAACGGAGCACCCAGAGGAAACCCACGCAGACACGGGGAGAATGTGCAAACTCCACACAGTCGCCCGAGGTGGGGATCGAACCCGGGTCCCTGGCGCTGTGAGGCTGCACTGCTATCCACTGAGCCACCGTGCTGCCCCACACAATACACGTTATACAAACAATATCTGCTATTCAATTGCGTTACAGCCAATTCGCACTAACAAAACACACATTATAGCACAACTATCTTTGTTAAACCCATCCTATTCCCATGCCTGTTAAATGGTGTAATTGTATCAGCCTCCGCCACTTCTTCTAGCAGCTTATTCCATACACGGTCCGCCCTCTAAGAAAAAGTTGCCTCTTAGGTCCCTTTTAAATTTTTTCCTCACTCCTTACACCTATGCCCTCTAGTTTTAGATTCCCCTAACTGGGGGAAAAGACTTTGACTTTTATAAGCCTGTGTAACATCAACTCCTCAGCCTTCTACACTACATATTGGTGCTGCTTCGCTCGCTGGTCCAAATTTGGAAAAGTTCCTCAGTTTTGCTTAGGATTTCCACACTGTCCTCACTGTCACCTGGTCTATCTGACTCCTCCCTTCCTGGACATCTGTTTCCATTTCTGGGGATGGACTGGCCACTAACATCCACTATAAATATATAGTATCCACTTTGGGCAACACAGTGGCTCAGTGGTTAGCACTGCTACCTCAGTGCCAGGGGCCCGGGTTCCACCCTTGGGAGACTACCTGTGCGGAGTTTGCACATTCTCCCCGTGTCTGTGTAAGTTTCACCCAGGTTTCCTCCCACAGTCCAAACAAGCCCATGCTTCACACCCTGCTTCTTGTAAAGACTCCAGGCCATTCTCTCAGTTACGCCATCTCTGTCAAACATGGTCAGATGAAGCCAACTTCGACAAGGGAGCCTCCAAAATGTCCACCTTCTTCCTCAACCAGTGGATTCCCCAACACTGTTGTCAACAGGGCCCTCAACCAGGTCTGACCCATCTCCTGCACTTCCGCCCTCACCCTTTCTCTTCCCTCTCGCTACAGCGATAGGGTCCCCCTTGTCCTTACCTACCATTCCACCAGCATCCACATCCAGAAGATCATCAGATGCCATTCCTGCCACCTCCAGCGAGATGCTACCACGAGACACATATTGCCCTCACCTCCTTTGTCCACCTTCCACAGGGACCATTCCCTCCAGGACTCCCTTATCCACTCTTCCTTCACCTCCAATATCACCACACTACACCACACACACACACACCCCAACACACACCAACACCCGATCCCCAACAGCCCCACGGCACCTTCCCTGCAACCAGCAAAGGTGCAACACCTGCCTATTTACCTCCTCCGTCCCCAAAATACAAGGGCCTAAACATACATCCAGGCGAAGCAACATTTCACCTGCACTTGCTAGAAACTAGTCAAATGCATTCGTTGCTCACAATGTGGTCTCCTCTACTTTGGAAAAACAAAGCATAGACTGGGCGACCACTTCACAGAACATCTGCATTCTGCTCGCTAAAAAGACCGAATTACTTGTTGTCTGCCACTTTTACACACCTTGTATCCTGGTCAACATCACCATCTCTGGCTTGCTGCAGTGTTCCAGCAAAGCTCAACGCAAGCTGGAAGAGCAACTTATTTTCCACTTGGGGAACACTGCAGCCTTCTGGACTCAATATTGAGTTCAACAATTTTAGGGCCTAAACTCTCCCATGTCCTAGCTCCCTACCTCACAAACCAGGCCTTGTTATCACAGCCTGCCATTACACACTACGTATTATTAGTCACTAACAGTCTCCATTAACAACTATGCACCCTCCTAGCCAGATTGTTATCAACTCCATTGTCTATCCAACTAATTCTCTCTCTTCGGGCTCTGTCCTATTTTTTACTTGCTACCCCACTCCCCTCCCTATTTTCTGCACATAAACCAACATTTTCCCAGCTACCACCAGTTTTGAGGAAGAGTCACATGACCCAAAAAAATTAACACTTTTTTTCTTCACAGATAATGCCAGACCTGCTGAGCTTTTCCAGCAACATCTGTGTCTATACAGTCAAACGTGACATTCCACTTCCTACACTCAATACACTGACCGATAAAGGCAAGTGTACCAAACACCTTCTTCACTACCCCACATGCAATTCCACCTTCAAAGATCTATGAACCTGCACCCCAAGGTCTCATTGTTCAGCAACATGCCCCAGGATTTTACCATTAAGTGTGCACATCTTACTCTGGTTTGCCATACCAAAATGCAACACCTCACATTTATTTAAATTAACCCCATCTGCCACTTCTCAGCCCAACTGAATAAGGTCCCATTGTATTTGGGAATAACCTTCTTCACTGTCCGCTACACCAGTGATTTTGGTGACATCTGCAAACTTACTAACCATTCCTCCTATATTCACATCATTTAATTAAGAGACCGACAACAGTGGACCCAGCACCGATCCTTGTGGCACAACACTGATCACAGGCTTCCAATCCAAAAAAACAACAACCTTCCACTCCTTTAAAAAAGGAAAGGTTAAGGTCCCCACCTCACACCAGCCGCAGACACTCCTGGGATGAGGACAGCACCAGTTAAGCCCAGAGCAAAGCTCACTGTACTCTTTAAAAGCTGAAAAGTGAAAGATGCCCTGACTTTTGAACCAAAACGAAACTCCCCATGACTGGAAAAATTAAAAACAAAGAAAGATGGCTTTTCTGGATTTTGCCCCTACCAAGCACCCTTGGAGCACAGACAAGAAAAAGGGTCAAAATGTGGAATAAATATTTCTTGACAAAATAACAGCACCCCAAGGTTTCCCCACAGGGTTAAAAATTGAAACAGAGACAAAATAAGGCTGTCATCTCTCTGGGGCACCAACTCAAAAGGCAAAACAGAAAAACTTACTAAATTAAAAATGTTATTGTTTGCCATTATGATGTTCTCCAGCCGTCGTGGCACCTGTCAATCAGGACCATATTAGTGGTGATCACCACGTATCCAACACCAGGAACACCCAAACGAGGACATAACTGGGAAATAAAGGCAGTCAGGAAAAATAAGTGCCTCCTTGGGCTGCTGCCTGGACCTGTCAATGGTCATCTTAACCAGGCCAGGAGCAAACGGCAAGCGCTCCGCACACCAGCTGCCTGTAGGTTAGGAGCATAGGCTGAAGTGCACCCAAAATTTCAACAGCAGCCCCTTCAAATAAAAAAAAGCCCCAAAAACAAAAGGCTGCAGACAAATGCACTCAACATAAGTAGAAGGTAGTCTCCTCCAGCCCATAGAACGTGCATGTGATTTGGAACCTGGCAAACTTACTCAGTCACCAGGTGCATGGAACTGCTGCGTGCAGCACTCTCCACTCCAGATCCTCTAAGTAAGAGGGGAGGACCACATGTCCAAGCGGTAGGTGAAGACATGGTATAGCCTCAGCCCGTACAGATAATGCCTCTGTGCCATCCAGAAGGGCACCAGCAGGATATCACTGACGTGGTTCATATTGCAGGGCTTCTCGTCACAGGGTAGGGTCTGCAGCATGGGGCCAATGTCAAGTTACAGACAGAGTCAGTTCGTCCAGAAGACCGCCACATGCCTGAAGTGCCTCCGGTGCACAAAGTGCTCGGGCCAAGCACCTTGTGGATCAGGGTCTGGATGATTCAGGTCATGAGCCGGAGGTGGAATGACACCCTCATGGTCGACTGTGCAGGCGTCATACAGGCCTCTCTCCTCTGCCATTCAGCTCATCCCCAATCTGGTCCCTGCATCCCAAACTCACTTCTTCTCAGCCAACATAAACAGCACTCTAGGAGGAACCTGTTCCTGAGCAGCAACTCTATGACAACGGCAGCCACCAGCTAGATTATGACCAGCACTCACACACAACACTCAGCAGTCCAGTCCAATGTGCTAAGTGAGCAGTCACTTTGATTTGCAACTCAAGCAAAATTTGCTGGCCAGGATTCCTATGCTGGATTCCCAGGTACAGGAGTGAGTAGTACTCCACGAGAAGCACAAGAGCTTCTCCAGTAGGAGATCCATCTGCCATGGCCCAACCAGAAGGCCCAAATACTTTCTTCAGTTGATCTTTGCAGAGGACACAACAGGGTAGACTTCCTGACACGTACATCCTCCACAGGTCAGTTGGGTCTGTGAACATGAGGAGCATGTTGTCGACGTATACCAAAAGAACCACCTCCTGCCTCAGCCCGTGCACAGCCAAACCCAAAGCTGCTTAAGTAAGAGGCATACGAATGGTTCTACCTACAATAAAGCTGGCCGGACAGGGGAAAGCCCCAAAAATTCCTCTTCCAACAAACAGGGGTGCCACCAGAGACCTAATAACCCTCTCAAGACATATCGCAACAGATGTGGGGCAACAGAGTGCATCCTGAACCCAAATGCTCACAGTCCCAAGCAAATGTTCATGCGCCACTCTGTCAAACAGGAGAGAAAAGCACTCAACAGGCCAGTCCTCTCAGAATAACAGATCACATCCCATCTCATAGATGCTCCATTCCTGCATGTTATAGGACTGCCCTGGATGGATCATGTGGTACAGCATGGTGCCAAGACAAGTCAAAAGTGGCCATGCAAAGATTCTGTAGTCCATGCTGAGGGAGACCAGACACAAATTCTTAAACAAGGTAAGGTTCCCCATGGTAGGCTCATTCAGAAGGTCAGGAGGAATGGGATACAGGGGAACTTAGCTGCTTGGATACTGAATTGGCTAGCCAACAGAAGACAGCGAGTGGTAGTAGAAGGAAAATATTCTGCCTGGAAGTCAGTGGTGAGTGGGGTTCCACAGGGCTCTGTCCTTGGGCCTCTACTGTTTGTAATTTTTATTAATGACTTGGACGAGGGGATTGAAGGATGGGTCAGCAAGTTTGCAGACGACACAAAGGTCGGAGGTGTCGTTGACAGTGTAGAGGGCTGTTGTAGGCTGCAGCGGGACATTGACAGGATGCAGAGATGGGCTGAGAGGTGGCAGATGGAGTTCAACCTGGATAAATGCGAGGTGATGCATTTTGGAAGGTCGAATTTGAAAGCTGAGTACAGGATTAAGGATAGGATTCTTGGCAGCATGGAGGAACAGAGGGATCTTGGTGTGCAGATACATAGATCCCTTAAAATGGCCACCCAAGTGGACAGGGTTGTTAAGAAAGCATATGGTGTTTTGACTTTCATTAACAGGGGGATTGAGTTTAAGAGTCGTGAGATCTTGTTGCAGCTCTATAAAACTTTGGTTAGACCGCACTTGGAATACTGCGTCCAGTTCTGGGCGCCCTATTATAGGAAAGATGTGGATGCTTTGGAGAGGGTTCAGAGGAGGTTTACCAGGATGCTGCCTGGACTGGAGGGCTTATCTTATGAAGAGAGGTTGACTGAGCTCGGTCTCTTTTCATTGGAGAAAAGGAGGAGGAGAGGGGACCTAATTGAGGTATACAAGATAATGAGAGGCATAGATAGAGTTGATAGCCAGAGACTATTTCCCAGGGCAGAAATGGCTAGCACGAGGGGTCATAGTTTTAAGCTGGTTGGTGGAAAGTATAGAGGGGATGTCAGAGGCAGGTTCTTTACGCAGAGAGTAGTGAGAGCATGGAATGCGTTGCCAGCAGCAGTTGTGGAAGCAAGGTCATTGGGGTCATTTAAGAGACTGCTGGACATGTATATGGTCACAGAAAATTGAGGGTGCATACATGAGGATCAATGGTCGGCACAACATTGTGGGCTGAAGGGCCTGTTCTGTGCTGTACTGTTCTATGTTCTATGTTCGAACAAACAAACAGACAGAGATCCACCTTCTAAGGCAAAAGAATGATGACCACCCTGCACCAAGAAACAGGCATCACTCCAGTCACAATACATTCCTCCATGATCCATGCACAGTTGTATCCCACAACATCCCAGAACACCATGATCAGCCCGTCCAGCCCCATAGACATGCAGGTGCCAGACGACTCCTCCAGACTCAGAGGGGCATCAAGCCCCTTGGCACCCTCAGAGCCTACATGTGGCACTCCGAACTTTGCAAGCTCTCTTGCTGGACAGATCTGGAGAAAAGAGACGCCTGATGCCTTCTGAATCTGAAACAAGGGATCTATTGTCGACTAGCAGCAGAAGGAGCCACTGGTGGATTTCATGCCTTTCTTCCCCAGCGAGTAGAAGGAGAAGCCACAATCGGGATCCTGAAGGAACTGACCTGTGATCTCACATACGCACCCTGAGACTCAACAAGATGCAGATCCCAGAATGTGCCCTTCTCCTGTTGATACGCGCCCCCCACATGGCCACGTCCACATCAGGCTGACCAAGACACAACTCTTGGTCGAGCACCTTGTTCTCCAACCCCTTGATCCTGGATTTCCACCTCTTTGTTCAAACCCCATGCATACCCACTAACAGAGATATGAGTCTTGCCCACATCCCACCATCATCTCAAAAGGAGGAAAACCCCCTGCTTCTTTCTTCAGCTTGTCCAGAAGTGGCAAAACAAGAACCACTCATCTTTGAGCAGCAGGTTGTTAAAGTGACAGTATGCCACCTAGTCCTGGCACTGAACAGAACAAGTTCTGCCCACACCACACTGCAATCAGAGAAAGACACTTACCAAATGGAGGCCTTTAGAACACAGGAAGCACATGCCCTGGAAATGCAGAGGCAGTCAATTATCAAAGCTCCACCACCAGGCCTCACAATGGGGACGGCAATAAAATCAAGATGGAGATTGCACCAGATAGTTTAGACCTTTTGACTTGGTAGACAAGTCCCTCAACTTCCCCACCAACACACTGTCCTTCTAGGTACTCTCAGTCCTGCTTCTTGAGAGTGCAATTGAAATCTCTCCCGCAAAAGGATGAGAAAGGACAAGTTTTCCTCACTGATGGAGCCAAGAAGAGTAGACACTCCTTTGAAGGAGCAGGTCTGCCCAAATCCCATGCAAGACACATATACATTCACAACGTGAAGCACCATGCTTCCGGAATGAACTGGGAGTTGCAGCAGACAACCTGGCACATGCTCTCAAGATCTCCAGCTAAAAAAAGGCCAACAAAATAATCACCCCACCAGAATTGGAGGTCAGGTGACACACAAGGCTCCGTCCCTGCCATTGCAAGAACTATGTAGCTTCATCTACTGAAATAGTATGGGTTTCTCACAGGAGGCTCAGTATATGCTTCCATTCCCCAAAGAGCAAGAGGATACAAAATCTGCACTGGGCCTTCCTTCTGCTATTGACATTGAGCTCACTGCGACGTCTTTGTGGCTACAGCATGTGGCACTTCGTAGGTTACGTGGAACAGTCCCTCTTCCGTACCTTCACTGGCCCTAAACGCCACCTCTTCCTCCGTTACATTGATGACAGTGTTGGCACCGCCTTGTGCTCCCAAGAGGAGCTCGAACAGTTCATCCACTTCAACACCTTCCACCCCAACCTCAAGTTCACCTGGACCATCTCCAACACATCCCTCACCTTCCTGGACCTCTCAGTCTCCATCTCGGGCAACCATTTAGAAACCAATATCCATTTCAAGCCCACCGGCTCCCACAGCTACCTAGAATACATCTCCTCCCACCCACCTTCCTGCAAAAATTCCATCCCCTACTCCCAATTCCTTTGCCTCTGCCACATCTGCTCCCAGGATGAGGCATTCCACTCCTGTACATCTCACATGTCCTCGTTCTTCAAAGGACCGCAACTTCATACGCCGCCATGGTCGAGAGCACCCTCGACTGTGTCTCCCACATTTCCTGCAACTCATCCCTCACACCCTGTCCCCCGCAATAACCGCCAAAAACCCTTCGTCCTCACATACCACCCCACCAACCTCCGGATACAACGCATCATCCTCTGACACTTCCGCCACCAAAGATATTTTTCCATCCCCACCCTTGTCTGCCTTCCGGAAAGACCACTCTCTCTGAGACTCCCTTGTCCGCTCCATACTTCCCTCCAACACTTCCCACCACACCCGGCACTTTCCCCTGCAACAGCAGGAAGTGCTACACTTGGCCCTACTCCTCATCCCTCACCCACATCCCAGGCCCCAAGATGACTTTCCACATGAAGCAGATGTTCACCTGCACACCTGCCAATGTGGTATACTGCTTCTACTGTACCCGTTGTGGCTTCCTCTACATTGAGGAAACCAAGTGGAGGCTTGGGGACCGCTTTGCAGAACACGTACGTTCAGTTCGCAATAAACAACAGCACCTCCCATTCTTTAGACGACATGCCCATCCTTGGCCTCCTGCAGTGCCACAATTATGCCACCCAAAGGTTGCAGGAACAGCAACTCATATTCCACTTAGGAACCCTGCAGCCCAATGGTATCAATGTGGATTTCACAAGCTTCAAAATCTCCCCTCTCCCCACGGCATCCCAAAACCAGCCCAGCTCATCCCCGACTCCCTCACCTGTTCTTCCTCTCACCTATCCCCCTCCTCCCACCTCAAGCCACACCTCCATTTCCTACCTCCTAAAGTGATCCCACCCCCTTGACCTTTCCGTCCTCCCCGGACTGACCTATCCCCTCCCCACCTATACTCACCTCTACTGGCTCCATCCCTGCCCCTTTAACTTGTCTGTTTCCTCTCCACCTATCTTCTCCTTTATCCATCTTCGATCCGCCTCCCCCTCTCTCCCTATTTATTTCAGAATCCTCTCCCCATCCCCCTTTTCTGATGAAGGGTCTAGGCCCGAAACATCAACTTTTGTGCTCCCTAAGCTGCTGCTTGGCCTGCTGTGTTCATCCAGCTCCACACTGTTATCCTGGATTTTCCAAGCATCTGCAGTTCCCATTATCCCCAAGCTAAAGTCCTTCAAGACAGGCTGCACCATCTGAGACTGTCGTCTCTAGGCCTCAAATCAGCGGGTGTTATGATAGTCTTCAACTCACTGAGGAGAAATGCAGGTGACCAGGCTTCCAAAGGCAGTAGCAACATAGAATTCTTAGCTCAAGTCCCTCTATGCAGGTAAGGTGCAGCATCAGAGGCTTCAGACCTCAATTAACTCCTGCTGCTCTCAGTTGCAACAAGTCTTGCCACCTCAGCCTTCAAGTTCCAGTTACAACAGCAACACACTGCAGTCTCCCCTCTACAGGGAAACATCATTTATCACCCCACACTGTCTTCTACCTTCAAACCAATTTTGTATCCAATTGGCCAGCTCTCCCTGAATTCTGTGATCTAACCTTGCTAACTAATCGACCACGCAGAACACTGTCGAAGGCCTTGCTGAAGTCCATGTAGACACCATCCACCACACTGCCTTTAATCTTCTTTGTCACTTCTTCAAAAAAACTCACATCAAGTTAGTGAGACATGATTTCCAACAAAGAATGCCCTGCTAATCATCTCTTAAGCAGTCCTTGCCTTTCCAAATTCACATAAATCCTGATTTTCAGAAGGCTCACCAGGCTATATAGTCCCCTGGCTTTTCTTTACCATTTTTCTTAAATAATGGTTCCACATTAATCACCCTCACGTCCTCCAGCACCTCAACAGTGACTATAAATGATAATAATATCTCAGCAAGGGGCCCAGCAATCACTTTCCTAGCTTCCCACAAAGTTCTATGATACACTTGATCAGTTTGTGGGTATTTATTCAACTTTCTGCATTTTAAGGCCTTCAGCAATGCCTCCTCTATAATATAGACACTTAAGGTATTACTTTTTTTTTTCCCCCAGGTTCTCTATCTTCCAGATCTTTCTCCCCAATAAATACTGCCGCTAAATGCTGGTTTAATATCTCAACCATCTCCTGTGGTTCCAGAAACAGATGGCCTTTTTGATGTTTAAGAGGTCTGATTCTCTCCCTAGTTACAGTTTTGCCCTTTAATGTATTTGTACAATCTCTTTGCATTCTCCTCAACCTAATTTGCCAGTCATCTCACATCCCCTTTTTGCCCTCCCAATTTCCCTCAAGCATCCTCTTACTGTCCTTATGCTCTTCCAGGGATTCACTCAATCCCAGCTGTCTATACCTGATATATGCCTCCATCTTTTTCTTGACCACAGCCTCAATTTCTCTAGTCATCCAGCATTCATTACAACTACCCGCCTTGTCCATTAAACTAACAGGAACATACTGCCTCAGGACTCTCTCATTTTTGAGGGCCTCCCACTTTCCAACCATCCCCTTTCCAGTGAACTGCCCCGCCCAGTTAACTTTTCTAAGTTCTTGCCTAATACCAAAATTGGCCTTCCTCCAATTTAGAACTCTGACTTTTAGATCAAGTCTATCCTTCTCCATAGCTTTTTTTAAAACAACAGAATTATGATCACTCACTCCAAAGTGCTCCCTCACTGCTACCTCAGTCACTTGCCCTGTCTTATTTCCTAAGAGAAAGTCAAGTTTTGCTCCTTCTCTAGTAGGTACATCCACACACTAAACAAGAAAAACGTTCTTGTACACACAATCAATTCCTCTCCATCCGATCAGTTAACACTACGGTAGTCCAGTTTATGTTTGGAAAAGTTAAAATCCCCTATCATTACAACCTTATCATTCTTACAGACATAGAATCAAACCGCACAGAAACAGACCCTTCAGTCCAACCGGTCCGTGCCGACCATAATCCCAAACTAGTCTCACATGCCTGCACTTGGCCCATGTCCCTCCAAACATTCCTCATTTATGTACTTGTTCAAAAGGTCTTTTAAACACTGGAACTGTACCTGCATCTACCACTTTCTCTTGCAGTTCATTCCAGACACAAACCACTCTAAAAACAATTGCCCTTTGCATTTTTTTTAAATCTTTCTCCTCTCACCTTAAAAATATGCCCCCTTGTCTTGAAATCCCCCACCCTAAGGAAAAACCTCAGTAAGGCTGAGATCCCCTTACATATTTACTTCTCAATTTCCCACTGACTATTGGGCAGCCTATGGCACAAGCCCAATGAGGTGATCATCCCTTTCTTATTCCTCAGTTCAGCCTAAAGAACCTCAGTGGACAACGTCCCCAGAATACAGCCATAATGTTATCACTATCCAAAGAGTGCCATTCCCCCACCCCCCCACCCCCAACTACTTTCTTGCACCCCTTTCTATCCTACCTATAGTATCTATATCCTGGAACACTAAGCTGCCTTTTCTGAGCCACATTCCTGCAATAGTCCCATGTTCCCAACCACGCCGTGAACTCATCTGCCTTATCCGTCAGGCCTCTTGCATTGAAATAAATGCAGTTTAATTCACCAGTCTTTCCTCATCCTCTGTTTGCTCATGTCTATCTTCATTATTTGACTTGCTTTGCTTCTCAACAGTACAAGCCTCAGAACTTAGACCCCAGAGCCATTCAGCCCCAGTTAAAAGATGACAATGTTTTGGTCACCTCTACCTAGTCAAATGGGACTAGTTCACTTTAGGATATCCGGTCAGCATGGATGAGTTGGGCCGAAGAGTCTGTTACCATGCCATATGACTATGACTCTATTATCTGCATTCTAAATCTCAAAGTCATGAAAAAATTAAACCATTAAGTAGAAATAAAATTATATGTCAGAATAGCAAACTAAACAAGGAACCATTTTTGGTAAAAGTTCAAAAAAAAGGGTAATACAAGCAGGTAAGTAGACAAATTGGTTTGGAAAGTTGGTATCCCAATGTACTGCATTACCAGAGGTTTATACCTATACTGTAAACAAACTCAGTTTTGAATTATGAACAAGTGGAACAGCAATCACATTCTAAATGGAATCAGTGCACACCATGCAGAAGATGCATGGCAGCAACTCCCCACAGCTCCGTCCAAAGCATCTTTTAAACCTGCAATCTCCACCATCTAGAAGACAAGAGCACCAATAGTGCTGAAACTCCTTCACCATCAAGTCACATATCATCCTGATTTAATCATATTGGTGTTTCTTCACTGTCACTGGGTTAAAATCCTGGAACTTCTTTCATGACAGCACTGTGTAAATCAACAGCAATGGTTCAAAGCAATAGCTCACTACCGTCTTTTCAAGGGCAATAAGGGATTGGGTAATAAATCAGCATTGCCAGCAAAGCCCATATACCATAAACTAATAAAAAACAAAAATGATGCTGGTAACAGATGTGAGGGAGGAGGCAATTAAACCAAGTAACTTTTGTTATTTTCAATCTTGTAACGCTAGGGCAGCATTTTAAGAATTTTGGAATTGACTGTTTTCCTATCTAGCAGACCTCTAGAAGTATCTACACCAGAGTTGTGCAATTAGAATAAATAAATGTCCTTTGTCCCACACAAATGCTGTTAGTCATCAATAGATAACTAGTATTAAGATAAACAGAAAACACAATAAATTCAAGTCAAACATTTTTCAGTGACTATTCATTAATTGGAAGGTACTACATGCAAAAGTAAACTACATTTACAGCCATTAGAAAAGACGTTGGGGTAACGAGAAATGTAGGTAAGGCTGAGAAGGTTGAACAAATGCAAGGACTCTGAAGGAAGGAAATAACCTCTTAAATAAATGGAGCTTAGTCTATATTTCATGAAAATACTCACTAAGCCCATTGAAAACAATCACAGGTGCAAATTCAGGGAGACCTAACACTGATGCAATGCTTCCTACTCCATGCTGAACTAGAAGCCTGTTTTATTAAAAAGAGGATTTGAAACTGACAAAGATGAGGTTCGTGATGAAGAGTCAGTAGACACAAAACATTAACTCTGCTTTCTTCCCACAGATGCTGCCAGACCTGCTAAGTTTCTCTAGTAACTTTTGTTTTCATTTCCCTTTTATGGAAAGGTTGTGCACGTGGAATCTGGTAATTTGGAGTTCCTCATTTAACTCAACTGCTCATTAGGGGATCAGGTGGCTCAGTTGGCTAAATGGCTGATTTATGATGTAGAGCAATGCTAATAGCATGGATTCAACTCACACACTGGCTGAGGTTATCATGAAGGATTTTCCTTCAACGTTCCCCCTCACCCGAGGCTGGTGACCTTCAAGCTAAACCACGAGTCATCTCTCTAATGAAAAGCAGCCCAATGGTCAGGTAGGACTTTGATATATAGTATGAGCATAAGGACAAAACTGACAAAGTAGGAAAATAATAATCTAGTTTCAATGAATTTTCCTTGTGCTTTCCAAGAAAACTGTAACTTTAAGTAAATACATCAAACAGCAGTACACAATAAAATAATATTAAGAATTCATGCTTGTGTTGCAACACACCACAGGTTAGAATATCAACATTAATTTTAAATCCTACTTCTAAATCAAGTGATTCCAGCTTTAATTAAAACTGCCAGTGATGCCATCAGGAACTGGAAACCATCTTGTTAAATAGGTCAGCAACCCTCACACTGCTTAGTTTGGTAACTCTGCTATGTTTTCTGATGTTACCATTACAGAAATTCATTAAAATACCTCAAAAATAAATCCTTGCAGTGATTTGATTCTTAAATTGGTCACTGATGGGAAACAAAGTTAGAGTTCTATTTATAAAGCTAAGCTTTTCTAACAAAAAAATTGTCACATTGAACTGAAATTACAATGCATTTGTAAATGACCAGGTTTGATGTTCAATGGTAAATGGTGATCTATGAAATATTGCCATTGTCATCTTCTCCCAACCAGATAATTCAACTGGCATAGAAATTTAGGATTGTGATGACTTTGACTACCACCGACAGTACTATCCTCACACTGCCGTAAGGCATCACATTTCAGTCAGCCTGTCTTGTGAAACATAGGTGCCTCACATTCTTCTCCTGCATAAGATAAAACATAATAACTGCTCCCTCAAGGCTCTACAAGTACTTCTCTCTATACAGATATCCCTCCTTTGTGTCCGTGACTCACTTGAGTCATATTGCAGACTTAACAGTACTGCAACCACAGCCTACGTTACTAATGTAGATTTTTCTCCTGAAAAGCCAAGCAATTGCTGATTCCTCACCAAAATTTAGTATCTCTTTCTTGTAGATCCTAAACTATTGTTGTATACCTCCAAAATCAACCGACTGCCTCTACTAGTTCCGCACCAAAAGAATTCCAAAGGCACTTAAACTGGAGATTGCACCATTAGCCCCTTAAACTGTATGGCTTCGAAGCGGAGGAAGATAAGTTGTCTACACTGCAGACAGGCATTACGGGGACCTAATCGGTCCTAAATGACAGACCATGATATATCAGAATTGGAGACCTGGTTTGCGTACATGTACCTGTCTACATATCTGTACTTCCTGCGTATTTCCGGCCATCCCCCACACACACACACACCATGTCGAAACGAGTACCTCTATGTTTTAGGCACCCTGCAAGTGCCGTGGAAAAAGCATTCAGAGCTAACATATAGAACTGCTTTTAAGGCTCATCAAGACTATAACGAAGTCTCAACTTCATACAGCCTCGACATCTGGAGAGAACCGAATCAATAACCAGAGGTACCCAGATCCAACCTTTCAACTTTGGTTCATACGTGCACAGAAATGCGGGTAAAGGAAAAGACAGATCCTTGGGATGTTTTATAACGTTGGGGACTCGACGTAAACACAAGTTGTTTTCACTGTGATAAATGCGCACTCACCTGCCGCCGATGTGTCACCGTCATTCGGTACCAACCCTGAGCTCACTACCACGCCCCCTTACCCATTCAGTGATAAACAACGGACAAGCTACCTATTCTTTTGTGCCCTGAATAAAACGACAGGCGGTGAAGAATCGAGAACCGGCACTAATCCAACGACCGTCTCTTCCCCTGATTCCACCTCCGGTTGGGAGACTAACTACCCATCATGCATCGAAATGACGCACACACGTCTCTCTCGTCCCCCATCCTCCGCTAACACTTGCTTCTCATATTTGGTTCCGGCGGAAGAATTTTGTAAAACAGTTTTGATCTTATTTTATTATCTAAGCTATTCCGCAGCAAAATCACTCACATTCGGCGGAGATTACCTTGTAATCACCAGAAAGAATAATTCACGAAAACAAAATCAGGCTTTAGTTCAGAGAATAGAAATGTTAACTGTTTAAAAAAAATACCGGAAACACCCATAAAGCCTGGCAGCACCTGTGGCGAAAAATCAAATTTAACATTTCGAGTCTAGTAACCCTTCTTCAGAACTGATGGTATCTAGGTAGGAAAAAGGATGGTTTTTAAATGCAAAAAAGTGGGAGGGGGAAGTAAACGGTTGGTGATGATAGAAAAAAAAACATTTCGACAGACAAGTAGCGGAAAATTGGTTGCTGTTCATTCAGCGTGCACTGATCTTCTCTGGAGCACTGCAGGAAGCCTGAGACAAAGATGATGGCCAGAGAACAAGGTCGTGTGTTGAAGTATCAAGGCAGTGGAAGCTCAGGATCTTCTTTGCGGAGAGAATATGTGTTCTGCGAAGTAGTCACCCAGTCTGCACTGTGTTTCCCAAAAAGTGGGGAGGGCGGGGGAAAAGGGGAGCGATTGCGAAAAGAGCGATGTTTCACCTGGAAGGTGTGCTCAAGATCTTGGATAGTGAGGAGGAAGTAAACGAGTGGGTATTACACCTTCTATGATTGCTGTGCAGATGTGTTGAGAGTGAAGGAGGCGTGGACCAGGATGCTCCAGCCTGAACAATCCTTACAGAAGGCTGACAAGGAAAGAGGGAATATGTGTCTGATGGTGACATCCTACTGGAAGTGGGAGAAATGGTGGCTAATGATCCTCTGGATTTGATTGCTGCTGAGAGGATAGGTGAGGACACTAACAGTTTAATCACCACACTTGTGGACCTGCTGAGTTTTCCCAGCACTTCCTGTTTGATTAAAAACAGCATCCTGATTTTAATAAAGTGGTTTAACAGAAATATACAAAGAAATGCCTACCTTATTTA